>NC_056731.1:701596781-701789281 GCF_019279795.1 Protopterus annectens
GCTGCTCAACGATAGAAGTCTAAATCTCAAGTTGCACTCACTCAAAGCACTTCTCAAAATGGAGAACATTGACATTTGCGCTGTAACAGAGACCTGGTTAAAAGCATCAGAAAGCACCCCTGCTCTACCAGGCTACAACTCATTCCACACCTTTCAGCCCCAAAACATGGACCGAAGCTTTAAAGATGGTCATGTCTCCATATTCATAAAGGATATGCACATCTCCAGACTAGTAACCCAGCATAATGCAGGTACCATCATCCTTAATAATTTGCTGTGAGAAGTGACTTCAGCTGTATTATTAAGAAGGAGATTTTATTTATTTTTTCATGAAAGAAAATTTGAAGAAAAAATAATTTTTATTTTGGAGGGGTGGTGGTTGATCCAAATGCAACATATGTACTGCTACCTTTTTGTTTACAAAAAAAGCACTGTATGCATGTGTGTGTGTGTGTGTGTGTGTGTGTGTGTGTGTGTGTGTGTGTGTGTGTGTGTGTGCGCGCGTGTGTCTGTGTATGTATGTATATGTATATATATATATATATATATATATATATATATATAATTTACTCCAGGACTGCTCCCTGTACTACTAATGGACAGATGCAGCTCCTAAATGTTTTATGCCATGCATGAGTCCCCTTAAATTATCTATGGTATGACCCCAGTGATTCTCACTAAGGGTAGTAAGTATATAATTATCAACCATGGGATAGATAATACCAGTCTATAACCAAACTATAAAGGTTTTCAAACACGGAAAGTTAAATTGGTTAGATTTAAAAATGGCCTGCAAGGTTAGTTAGCCTAGTACTTACCTATGAATAAGACTGGCACTGATCTAGTCCAGTATGAAGGAAGCATTTATCCAATATCTGTTAACTATTATTTAAAGTGCATTGCCACAATTTTCATTCAGTTATTTTTATCTCTGGGTATTTCTGAGTACACCCCTGATATTAAAGCTGCAAGATTTTTGAAAATTAAACAAATATTATGGCATGCTTTTTGTTCTTTTGGTATTACAGTCAAATCACTTTTTTTCTTATGAACACACACACAATTACATCATCTTAGGTACTGACAATGATTTACATACACTAGCAAAGCATTCTAGCTAATCAAAGACACTAATTTTCTTACAGATAAAGCTACTTGCTTACATTATGGCTTCACTAATACATCATCATAAGTGTTAATTATCAATGTAACGTTTTCCATCTGTGAGACATAACTGACATATAAAGCCCCTATGTTGTTGTTGTACTAAAATGTAGTTTATGCATTACTGTAGCTACTGATGCATTATAGGTTCAGACTTTCAAGATATCATGTCTGGAATTTTAAGCTTCAATTACATTTTTTAAGGGGCTGTCATTATTGATAAGATGAACTGCAAAAATAACACTCTTTTTGCTTTAAGCACTTTAAAATGTCATATTGTATATGGTAAGGGTCCTACTCTCATCTCTAAGGGTTTATCATTTACATTTACTATGAAATGTATAACAATATACTTTACAATTTCCATAAGTTGTGAACTTAATTGAAAGCACATATCAAGATGTGATCAGTATATAGAAAGTCATAGTCTTCAAATATGGTAATTTTGGTTTTCTGGTGTCAAGTCCATAGTACACTGTCTTATCTTCACATAACTGATTTCACTGTGACACATTGTTTTCCTTTAGTTCTTATGTCTATCAGACCATAGCTTGCCTATTTTCTTTTTTGATAATGTATGTCTGTACAAACAATGATAATACAATTACATTGCTGTTTATGGTGGCACGACTTCCTTGGATAATTATCTGCATGTGGAGTATATGTTTGTGTGTGCGTGATGGTATCCTATCTCCCAAAAATTCTACATAGTTAGAATTTTGCAGAATATGATGACACAGTCATGTTTCATGTATGCTTATGTTTGGATTGGGAGGTTGACATGATGGTTAAGGTGTTTACTTTACAAATGCAATGTACAGGGTTTGATCCTCACATTGGGTAATTGGCTAGATTTAAAATGGCCCCCAGGGGCAATTAGCCTAGCACTAATATGTGAACCTATTCATCTGCCTTTTCACATGTGGTAACTGTTGAGGTACTCTCAAACTAACTGTAGCAGTGACATATATTCTCCACACTATCCTCAGACTTGCATCTTTTAACACCCTCCTATCTCATTACTTCCTTTAACATATCTTTGTCTCATTCTACTAGCTTCATCCTCTCTTTCTCTCTCTCTTCAGACCACACTCAGCAACTCTGGAGTCTGCGGCTACTACCCCACTCATACAGTCTAAGAAGGAATCAGTACTGCAAAACTAAACAAGGATATTAATTTTGAGTCTGAAGAGCAGGGTCAGTCCACCAAGCATTTTACTTGTATGTGTTATAATAGTGAAGCTTTAAAAACTGACTGTTGTAGCCTTGCCCCCCCCCAGCTAGTGCAGTTAATCCTACCTGTCCAATAGACAGTATACACTTAATTCAGGTCCTTCCTTTCTCTGTGATTATAAATTAGCCCTAAAGCAGCCCTTTCAGTGTTGTTTGCCTTAGTTTGTATCACTTGAGCCTCACCTGTTTATTTGCATCTCTATACATTCCACTTCATTGCTAATGTATCTTCCTATTGTAATCTGTGCACAAACTGGCTACTAATAAGCAAGTCAATGTGAAGGCACACTCTCAACCTTAATAAACGTTGATGTCTCTTCTCTCCTTCACTTTACAAGTAGAGTTTGTATTACTACTCACCCCCTCTGAGGCCTTCACTGATAGATTTCCACTGCTTGCCTCGCTGGTTTCTTTGCATTGCACCTGGTTTACACCCCTTGTGCTATCCCCCTCCCCCGATACTAAGTCTATATTAGATTCCTGCTGTGCATGTAGCCATCTTTAAATTACTAGTCTACCACCCAGGACACAAGTGCTCTTCAGCAATTGAATTCTGCTTGCTGATAAACCATTAGACCTCAGGACTTTGTTAAAGTGTTCAGATTTGTAAAGTAACACTTATTTTTTGCCACCCATTACTTTTGTCCTGGTGGGCTCAGCTGCAAATTCCTCATATAGAACTCATCACTGTACTGCTTTGAGCCAGCTCTACTGGCTTGAACTGCCAAACTTTCTAACCTACAATCATCTCTGCCTCTGTCATTCTATCTATTACCTCCCCAATAAGTGTCCTGCCCTCAAAAACCTAGTACATCACTCAGCCAAAAGGCCTCTAAAATCATCAAGCAAACTACTACTAGAAGTCATCAACAGCTATAATAGCTTTGGAGACACACTATATGGTAGCTCAGTGGGTAAAAAATGGAACTCTTTCCCTACTAGCATACAAAACACATTGTCCATAGCCTCCTTTAAAAACCTCATTAGGCGTCATCTCAAGCAAAGTTGGAAGTGCAATGGCTGCTCCCCAGGCTAGTGAAAGCAGATAAGGTACACACATACTAAGCCTAGAGTACCTGATAACAGTTCTCACTCTTACTCACAAACTTTGGCTAATGTACAATGTATGTACTGTACCTATGTACTATGTATGTATTCTATATATGTACCAAATTTCAGTTGTACACCACAAATCTATTAATTACCTTTATTTTTAAATTAATGTTTTCTTGTTTCTTCGCTCCACTGTAACAGTTGATGTGCTGCATACCACTGTAAAAACATGCCAATTGTAATTTGTGTGTATACTGATCATGTCTAAATATCTAAATGTATCTGTAATCATTTTTCTGTGTGGAGCTTGTTTCCCCGGGCCTTTGCTGAAAAAGGGCCTTTTCAGCTCAGTCACACACCCCCGGTTATCAAATGTAAAATAAAATAAATCAAATAAATAATAAATGTTTGAGAGAGTACATATACTCTGCTGTCAGCAATAAATTAGAAAGAGCAGAGTAACAAAAGGTAGTACTTGCAGACTGCATTAATGCAATATTTAAGCCTCTGTGTATGCTGTGTATTACTCTGTAAAATATTTACCAGAATGTGGCCTTACTGTTTCTCTGCTGCCCTGCTAAGCATACTTGGCAACCATAGATTTCATGCTGTAGCATATTCCTTTTACAGTATAACTTATATGTATTCTTTTTCATGGTTAACAGAAGATTTTTTTTTATGTGGACATGGACCAACTTGCCAGTGTATATGTAAATTACAGATATTCTGCTTGTACTATGTTCTGTAGGTATTCATTTTTTCTTGGCAAAATACATATTTCCATTTTCTACATCTGTTGACATTTTTCACATGCGGAACATGATGTTCTTTATATTTCATAGGTTCATAGGTTCATAGGAAGGTACTAGACTATCTGCTTGAAGGCATTTATAAGTCTATCCAGAATGTGTTGGCTTTTGTCACCCCCTTAGATTAGTCCCTGTGCCTCTGTCCAGCAGAGCCACTGAAGTGATCCCCGGGGTAAACTTGCTTCCCAGCCACTCGTCAAGGTTTCTTTTGAAGACTGTTAGCAAGGAGCTCTGCCTAATGTAGATTGGAATCTTGTTCCAAAGCATTGGAAGTCCCTGGGACAGGAATCTATCCCTCCAGCATGTCCTATTTATTATTGTGGTGAGGTTTAGAACCCTAGAGCGTGTGGCTCAAGGGGATAAGGTTTGCTTTAGGAGGAGCATGTCTATCAATTCTGGGATGGACATGGCCTTGTATGTCAGGCAGAAATCACCTCTGAGTAGGCAGTATGCAACTGAGTACAGCTGGAGTTTCTTCAGTCAAGCTGCATAAGGCATCTGTTTGAGGCCAATGATCCTCTTAGTGAGGTACTTCTGTGGTCTTACTAGCTGTTGCAGGTGTCTTGTAAGGTACATCCCAAATGGGGCATTGTACTCTATGATGGGTCTGATGAGTGATGAGTAGAGAGGCACAATGACCTCTTTTGATATGGATGCAAGCCCTTTTGTGATTAGTTGAGCCATGTAGAAGGATTTTCTAACCACTTTGGCAATGTGATTATCAAAGGTGAGATTGCTATCTACTTGGGTCCCCAGATCCCTTATTACATTATCCGTATTTACGGGACTACCACCTATGTGGTAGTTTGTGGGTACTTTGTTTTTTCAAAGGGGATGACTATGCATGTTTTGGCATTTAGCTTGAGGCCAAGATTTTGACACCAGGTATCCGTCTCAGTGAGACCCTTTTGCAGGATACCTGTGTCAGCCGGTGAGTCAATTATAGCCCCTAGTTTGCAGTCGTCTATGAACTTGGTCAGCCATAGTCCTCCTGTGCTTGCCTGTACCTCTGAGAAGTATATGCCAAACAGGAGGTGCCCTAGAACTGAGCCCTGGGGAATGCCACTTGTAACCGGTTTAGAGTCAGACCTAGCTCCTGCAACTCTCACCATGTGGGTTCTGTCCGTGAGCCAGTTGGCAACCCATCTTGTGATGTAGGGGTTTATGTTCAGGCTGGTGAGCTTGTCTATAGTACCAGACAAGGAATGGTGTCAAAGGCCTTTGCGAGGTCTAGGTAGGCTGTGTGTACTACCTTTTCATCGTCTATAGCCTTGATAACTGTCTCAAAGACATAAACCAGGTTTAGGAGGCATGATCTGCCCTTAACAAAGCTGAACTGGGTAGAGTCCAGTGTTTGGAGGTTCCCAATGTCTCTGTTAATGAGTTCCATGATGATGTGCTCCATAGCCTTTCAGAACAAGCTAGTCAGGCTTATAGGGCGATTGTTCCCGGGGTCTGTTGTGACTCCACCTTTGTGGAGCAGAATAACCATTGCTGTGCACCACACTATGGGTATGTAGCCTGTGGAGAAGCTGAGTTTGAACAGTGTGTTTATGTGAGGGGTTAGTTTGTCTTTGAGCTCATGTAGGATGCAGCCTGGGACACCATCCGGTCCCATTGATGCTGTGTTTTTGGCTTTGGAGAGGGCTGTTTTAACCTGAGTGTCTGTGATTTCAGGAAATCTACATTCTTCCGCTATGGTTATGGGCCCTTTTGGGGGTGACAGGGTGGTGAAGTTTGCACTGAACCTGTCTGCCAGGATGTTGGTGATATCAGTGAGTTTAGTGTATTTTGTGCCATTCTGCACTAACTCCGAGCAGATCTGAGCATTGCCACTTAGATTCTTGATATAGCTAAAGAATGCCTTGTGTTTATTTTTGGAGTCCTTAGCAATTTTTCTTTCAAAGCTCACTTTGGATGTTTTTATGAGGGATTGTAGTTTCTTGCTGATACTGATCAGGGATGTCTTCCTTTCTTGGGATTTTACTTTTTTCTGTACTAGTTTCCTCCTTCTATTGTATAGCTTGTTTATGGCAGGAGTCCACCAGACTGGTTTCCTTTTCTTGGAGGAGTGAGTCTAGGTTTTGCTTGGCATGGCATGGTCCATGCATTCTTGTAGGTGCCTGTAGAATGCATTAGTAAAGGATTTTGCAGCTTGGACAGCATTATCCTTCAACATGGGGGCTTTGAAACTTTCCACCTTGGTCTTAAGTAATGTGAAGTTTGCTTTTGAAAAGTTTTTTACAGTGGTTTCCTTGTCTGAGGGTGGGGGCAGAATGTGTATATCCAAATGATTTGTTTATGGTCAGATCTACCAGCAAGGGATTGACCTCCAGTGTGGAACACCAGTCACCGATGCTGGTGATGACCAGGTCCAATATACTGTCACCTCTGGTGGGAGTGTTGATGATTTGAACCAGGGCATTTGAGTTTATAAATTCTAGAAAATGTTGGGCAAGGGAGTTACTACTTGAGTAGTTCTCCCAGTAAATGTTTGGGTAATTGAAATCACCCAATATTAGGGTGTTTGGTAGGACCTTTATGTTTCCCAGTGTTTCCAGAAATGCGGAATGGGTGTCCTTGGACATGGTGGGTGATCTGTAGCAAGCTACAGTTTGAATTGCAGTTTTGCCCATTGTTAGTTGCACGTGGATGATCTCTGAAGCATCGTGCTGTGCCACTAACCTGGAGGTGTGGGTATCCTTGATGAATATGGATACACCCCCGCTTTTTGTAATTTGGTTCGGGTTCTGTGGCCGAAATGTATGCTATGAGTTGTAGCCTGGTAGTGCTGGGCTGCTTTCTGGAGCCTTAAACCAGGTTTCTGTTACTGCACATATATTGATTTTCTCCATACTGAGGAGTGCCTCGAGTGAATGCATTTTGAGGTTTAGACTTCTCGCATTGAGTAGCATTACCCTCAGTTTTTTGTTTCTTGTGCTACTTACGGCGATGGGTTTGTCTTTTGAGCCTTGCCTAAAAATGGCACCATGGGGGTGGCAAGAGCCTTGGCCAGTATTCAAAAGCCTAAGGGTGATAGGTGCAAGCTGTCTCTAGTGAAGCAGCGTGGCTTGTCGAGCATGTCATCCCAGGTGGACAGACACTGGATCCCCTTTGAATGACACCAGAAACTTAGCCAATTGTTGAAATCGAGAATTTTTTCTTTATACTGTGGCATCATTTTTGGTGAGGGCAGGATGCTACTCAGGGTCAAGGGCATACTGGCCTGGGCTATGTGATCAGAGAGATCTTCCATGTGTCTTTTCATGTTGGCCAGTGAGGTACGGCTCAGGTCATTTACACTAACATGGACAATGACAGAGTCATATTTGTACTTGTTCTGGAGTGACCTGAGTGCTTGTGTTATGTGGCAGACCCTGGCACCCGACAGGCAACTAACAGTAACCTTCTTCTTATTCAGCCTAGCGAGTAGGACATCAGTATGCCTGACTATAGAGTAACCTATTACAGGTATGTTGGGTATGTTATTTTGCCTTAAGGGCTGTGATTGCATGGCACACTAGTTTTGTGAAGTATGTGTTTCAGGATTTGTGTTGGTGGGGTGGAGGTTGCTTGGATGTTTGCTTTGGAGGTCTCTGTTGCTTTTGCAGATTTTTATTTAGAGCCTCTGAGTATGTTTTCGTGTATTTATGTGTGTTGTTTTCCGGTGCTGGTTTCATAGTTCTATGTGAGACTGGTGGTGTGATGCAAGTAATTCCCTTCTCCTCTTGACTGTCTGGTCCAGTCTTGGGTTGAGAGAGCTTAGCCTCCAGTTTGGCTGTATAATTGCATCTCTCTCATGTATTATTGTTTGGTGGTGGGAGGAAAGGGTTGTCTGTGTACATGAGGCAGTTATAACATTGCCTCAAAATGCACAGATTCACCAGTTGGACTGGAGAGTACACTTGAAACTGCCCTTTGGACATGCCTGGATAGGTACAGCAAACAGTTTTACTGGATGGTTGATAAGGTCGAATAGAGAGCCTTGTCCTTCTGTACAGTACAGGAGGGTAGAGTGCTAGGGTTTATAAGTGCTTCCTATGAGTACTACAGTAAACTATGTTTGTAGGCTTCTAATACACATTTCCATACCATTTTGTAGCATGAGAGATATAGAGAAGTGATAAAAACGATTTTGAAGAATTCCCTCTATGTTTATTTGGAACAGAAATGCTTAATCAATAAAATAGTGCTTTTTATCCTAAAGGTGTTGCATATTCACGACTTTATTTACTCAGTTCTTCATTTTTGTGGACCACTGGTGGATATCTATTTCTTCCAGGACACTATGTGGGTCTTCTTATGTTTGTTTTTCATATTGTAGCATGCATAAACTTCTGTCACCCTGTCGGAGTCATAACGCCCTGCATGAGGGTTTGATTTAACTCATTCCATTGTTCTTCACCACTCTAACTTGCTAGTTCTTATAATCACATTCATACACACTAGCTCATTTTACTAGGTATACCGCATACTTACTTGCCAATGTATCATTTTGTTTTTTGTCTTCCTTTCTTTCCCTTACTCTCAGCAGTTGAATGTCATAGGAAGAGGATGATATTACCGTTCTTGCTTTGTGTAGTTCGTTTTGGCAATCACTAACCTCTGTGATATTTTCATACATACTTTGCATCTTTGCTATGCACAACTGAAGTTATATATACATTAATACACAATTTTTTTGTATTTCCATTTGCACAGTTTAAACTGCATGCATTTTGCTACACAGCAAACCATTAGGTGAAGGATCAGATGAAAATGTAAAAAATGTGAAAAATGCATAAATATAGTCACAAGTATAGAAGACTCTTCAAACAACCTCATGTTAATTAGGATCGAATGCAGGAATGGTTAACGAGATGTGAATTTAAACCAAAAGATGAAAGGTTAATATTGGCTGCCCAAGACAGTGGACTATGCACATGTTGGTTTACAAAATCCATTGAACATATGGGAGAAACAGACAGATGTAGGTTTTGTAAAACAGAATTAGAAACAGACGCACGTGTTTTTGCTGGTTGTGATATACTAATGGCAGAAGGACTGTAAACTGAAAGGCATAATAATGTGGTGAGACTGTTGCATTAGGGATTATGCAAACAATATAATACTGAAGCAACTAAAAAGCACTGGAAACATGAGCCACAAAGCATCATAGAAAATGATGAAGTTTATATCACATGGGATCATCCATTACCCACAATTCAAAAAATAAATGTGAGGAAACCAGATGCATTAGTTCATAAAAAGACAACAAACGTAGTGCTGATTATTGAAATTGCTACACCCAGTGAATACAGCCCGCTGGATTCAGGAATCCTCCATGTAAGACTTAATAAGTCTTACTCGGAGGCTACAGTTGAGCGATATGACATCAATGTGCCAGGAATATTCATGAGGGCACCCTGACTCAACTGTAAGTCTTACATGGACCGTGTAGGAAAGCAGGGGGCATGTCCGACTGCCAAGCAGTCTAAATGTTCATGCCCCTGCAAGGATTGGAAAAGTAAAATAAAAACACACAAGAGAGTCCGCTCAAATGTTCTTGAACTCCCTGACATTGTAAACCCCCATCACAGTTATAAAAAGTAAAACATTAAGTTTCTTTTTTATAAATTCCAGAAATAGCTGTCCGTATTTGCGCGTGTGTGCGCAGGTGTACCCATTGCTTAGCTGTAGTTAGCAATTCCGACATGGAAGAGCATAAGAAAGAATGTTTATGCAAATCACACCAAATAGCAATAGCATAATGGTAGAGTGTTCACACAAAGAGGAGGCATTCACGATTCAAGTCCCACCACTCCCCTTCTTATTTATGTTTTTAAATCAGTATATGAAATAATACCTGACATATATGATTAAAATATTAGTAAAAAGCAGTGAAATGGCCAATGTATCAGTGAACAAAATATATATTTTTAAAGGATCCTTTACCCAACGCTATAGAGTTGCCCATAGTTTAATAGCACTTTACCCAGTGCAATAGAGTTGCCCAAAGTTTAAAAGCGCTTTACCCAGCACAATAGAGATGCCCATAGTTTAATAGCACTTTACCCAGCACAATAGAGTTGTCCAAAGTTTAAGAGCGCTTTACCCAGCGCAATAGAGGTGCCCGTAGAGTAATAGTGCTTTAACCAGCGCAATGTGTTTGCACGGACGTGTGCGCCGCACCAACCAGGGCACCGTGGAGTAACCTAGAGCAAAGTTGCTTAAATGCAGCCACACTCCCTAGCCTGTCTGGACAGTATTAAAATAAAATGAATGACAAGGTTCGAACCCAGGACTCTATGCATCATATTCAAAGTACAGAACCACTAAGCCATGACAGCTTAGAAAAAGCAGCCACCGTTAACATACATATACTTAGAAATGGTAGATTAACCATTACTAAGCAGGTCTGCAGTCAGCCGAGAATTTTCAAAAATGGCCAATCACAAAAAAGTGCGGGAAATGCGGCATATTTAAGCCCCATAGGCGGGAATACTTGCCATAACTGATTGTAGCTCACATCTGCAGTTAGAATGGCTGGTGCTGGAGAGGGTACATGCTTCCGAGCGCAACGTTGGGGCATCGAGGAGTCGAAATATATGGTTTGGCTCCTTGTCCACCGTCATGAGTCAAGACTCAGGGCCAGTTCCAAGGGACGGAGTACAAGGCAGAGGCTTGGAACTGGTTAGCTCATGACCTCACCAGTATCACAGGTGTTCTTCAGACTGGTGAGCAGGTCTGTCACCACCATGCAGACCTGAAGAGATGGAAGCAGGACCGCCTGAACCAATGGATACAGGAGGCCTGTGGGATGCAAGATGCCCCATAACTGAGTAGGTAGACATGGAATGCAGTATGTAAGAATTGATAATTGATTCTGTATGACGGATAGGTATGTCTCAATATCCCTTCATTTACATTACAGCTGCAGGTGACCATGCTGCGAATCAGCAAGCCTATGCAAATAGGCTGCTAAGGCTGTGCCACCAGGCAGATTAATGATTATTCTGCATATATTGTTATATAAAATAGAGGAGAGAGCATGAAATAAAGTGTTGTAGTCCAATAATACAGCCATAAAATGGCCTGAATAAGTCCTCTGCATGTACTGTCAGATAAAAAAGTCAGAGAGACAGAAAAAGAGTGTAGTAACCCATTAGGAAAGGTAAAATATGTCCAGAATAATATCTCTGCAGGTACTGTCATATCAAATAAGTGAGTGAGCCTGAAAAAGAGTGTTCTAACCTATTAATAAAGGTGTAATATGTCTTGAATATGTCTTCCACATGCACTGTTATAACAAATAAAGGAGTGAGCCTGTGGAAAAGTGTGTAATGTCATTAATAAAGGTCTAAAACCTGGAGTGTGTCTGTGTCACTTAGTATGAAATGTTGTTGTACCCTTGCATTATACAAATAGTACTGTTTTAAAAAGTGCTGGCAACCCACAGTTGTGCAGTCCCATCTAAAGTGGGTGATGGAAGTGCTAGTAGCTTTAAAGCATATATATGGTCCTCAACAGTCAGTCACTGGCTGGCATGCATAAGTAAATCTGGCACATGAGTAGCATGTTAATTTGTTCCACAGAAATGTGAATGTGCTTCAAGAAATGCAGGGTTCTGTACAAATTGAAGTGAAAATGTCATGTGAAAATATCCAGATATGTAGATATATAAATATAAATGCAATCAAGAAATATGTAGCAGTAACATCTGCATCTTGGACAGTTAGTATGTCAGATATAGGTCAGGTATATATTAAACTAGCCATACCCATTACACAACCTAATGCATGGTGGCAAGTGTAATAATACATGTAGGGGATATACACTTGCAGTCACTAGGAATGTAGCGTAGACTAAAAGTAATTATAAGATGTTAATTGAGGTTTTTTTCTACACCCTACTGTATGTGCATAGACCATGCAATTCCACACCTCAATGGGTATGTGTAATATTGAATATTTGTTGGGACATATGTCCTATTGTTCTATAAATATTTGCATTCACGTTGATGCATGTGCCCTGTTCAAAAAACACAATCATGGTGGCCTGTTGCTACCAAACATCCCTGCATGCTGTTGGAATATCCACCGTCGTTCAATATATGCATGTGTTATGCTTGCTGTTCAACTGTTAGAACCTTGGTGTGTTGGGTTAATGGGAATATTACTGCATGCTGTTACAACTAATCTGGAATGCTGTTGTTTATGTTGTAATTAAACACACCTAAGCATAGAATGTATGGGAAGGCCGGTCCCAGCGGACCCACCTGTCCCTCCTCAGCTGGCGAGTGCACCTGGCACCAGCAGGTCTGGTGCCCAGCCCAGGCTCCCCTCCTCCGTTGGTCCTTTGCCACCTTTGGGTTGAAGCACTGCAGGGGATGGGGCTCATCCACTCGTGCAAGCATGGGTGGAGAAGGGCCACCTGTCACCCTTCGAAGGGCCCGGGCTGTGGTGCATAGGGAGATCCAGCATTCAGTCGCTGATCCCCTAAGCCAGCTCTAGGCGAGAGTGGCGCATATCGTGGGTGAGTCTGTCAGTCCTACGCAGCCCCGAGCACAGCCACCCTCGGGGCTGTGAAGGTGCAGTGGTGACTGCCCCTGGTTGGGGATCTCAGTTCCACTTTTACCATCTGTGGGCTCATGGGCTTGCGATTTCCAAACATCTGTCCCCATCAGTTGTGTTCACCCACCCCATGTATCATACACTGCCCCTGTATGCGTCTTGTCTGTCTTGTCTGTTTACCTCTGAACCTACCTCCCCGAACATACCTACTTCCTCTACCTCACTTTCCACTCTCACCTGAAAAAAAAAGGGCAATCTGTACCCACAAAAAAATGATGCCCCATACATAGCTGCCCATTTCGCACATATGTCCACTGGACATGTAAACTAATAATTATAATTGGCAGTACAACATACTTTGTTGTCCTCACCCCTCTCTCAGGGGTGGAAGGTTTCAAATTTCACTCCAAATTTATTGCACATGCACAGCTGTTGCTGGTAAAGAAATGGGCAGCTATGGACCTCTCCTACACCTGTTCTGCACATCCCGAACTTGTTTACTTACTGTCTGTCCCTCTTTGTGCCCCCTTTTTCACCACTTTCCTATCTCCCCATTTTCTTTTCTTTCAAAGAAATTAGCGTGGGGGCTAGCGGGAGTAAGCACTGTTAAGCAGTAGTCAGTGGGTTTAAGCAAGTGTGTGCATATGTGCGCTTAGCTAAGCATCGCTAAGCGTCACGCAAAGCCGCGCAGACCCACTTACAACTGCTTAAAAGTGCCTTAGTCACTATGTCAGGGCCCTTGTTCTTCTCAGCAGCAAAAGAAAAAAAAACTCTGCCAGTCTCAAACCCCAAACCATTGACACAATAGACTGCATGAATTACCACTAAGCCACAGCAGATATACAAATAACATGGTGCTGAAATAAATATATCATGCATTACAGTGAGGGAATGTAAATGGAAATTAGGAATGGCATAACACAAATCCTGTTCTGTGGGTCTTTACCGGCAGTTGTTGTGGAATTGCATGACATGACTGTGAAAAGAGAACCAGCCATCCTGGCAGGGAATAATGTTACAGTAGCACCTTACAAACACCACAATGTATCAGACCAGGGTAAACACTGGCAAAGTTAAATAGGGCAGAGGTCAGACTCCCCAACTGTGACTGCTTTACAGGGATGTCCCTGATTTGTAAACAAATGTTAGCTGTGCCCCACTGAATCGTTCAGAAAGGTACTAACTTTAGGCAGAGAAGTGTGGAATCACACGTAATGAATAATGTCAATAGGTGAGAGTAGACACTGCTTGCACATCAGAAAAGGTCTAGTTATACATATGCTCTGATTCCCAAGAAAGTCTCAAATGCAATATGTCTATAATATATTGCAGGTGTATCTCACTTATATATACCTTTCACTGAGGCTGTTCAAATATAAACCTGAGAGTATCTGAGGCCTGGCAGAGGCAGAAACACACAGGCATATCAGCATTACTGCTGTTACACACTCTGCAAATAGCTTTGGAAGGAGTTCCACAAGCATGCCCTTATGTAGGAGTACAACACAGAAATATCACAGGATGTAGCCATGTACTGCTAGCAACCAACTGTGACAATGCCAATGTGCCAGTGCTGAAAAGACGGGTGTGTTGCACATGCAAAGTATAATAGGCTAACCTCTAGCTACCATCTGGATATGTCCACAGGTGGGAGCTACGCAGACAGACTACTTGCCTTGATAGACTAATAGGTACACAGCAACCCTGTATGTTCAGCAAGATAAACCTCACATGATAATAAAAATGCTCTTTGCAGTTCTGCACCCCTACCCAAAGGTACAACACACCTGTGTATTCAGGCAAAAACAAGGGTGTAGGTAGGCATACTCAGTACTGAAATATGTCCAGTTGTCTTGAGCAGCCTGTGCTAATGTCAACACAAACAAACCACAAACTGTTCAGAAGTGAGTAACGTAATAATTACAGTATAGCAGTTCACAAACACTGCATGTGCCACAGGAATACAGTGCAATAACCACATTTGTATGGCAGTTAATTGTCTAATTCAGAAAGAAAGTACATACTCCCATGTATCCTGTGTTAGCATTTGGAGGGGTGAGTACATGTCTGCACTGAGAAGTGTGTACTGGAAGCAGCAACAGTCAGGTTTGAGTACATGCATATCTCTGGCTACAACCCTAGCTTCAGATAAGAGACATATACCAACCTTCTGACTGACACAACGGTGAACAGAGCAAACAAGCATGGACCCCACCTTGGAAAGCTGAAAGGGCTATGCCTACCTAACCTAGCATTTTATAGCAGTGGGCTGCAATCACAGTGAGTACTGCAATCACCACACAGCAAGCTGCATGCAATTACTGAATGGTGGGCAACAATTGGTGCAGAGGCTGTCACATGCACATGTGCAGATACCTAGAAAAGCAGGCTGTACCTGCTGTCCACACATGCAATAATATCATTGCAGGTACAGGGAGATAGAGAGCGAGAGAAAGACAGAGACACAGACAACAGAGACAGAAACAGAAACAGAGGGAGAAAACCCAAAACAAACCAAAAAAAAAAAAAAAAAAAAACAAAACTGTAACAACAGACGGAGGAGGGAAATACAAAGGTAAGGTATGTAACTCATATGTATGTGCTCTACTCACTGAAAATCATCCATGTGTGGCAGCAGTATGTATCTATCTGTATCTGCACATGTGCATAGGGCAAGGGACATACTGCAACTGTTAGTGAAGGGTGGACAGATATCTGTCGATGAAGGTTGTTATGTGCATATATCTATGTAGGTCGTAGTGTGTGGCATAGAAAACAGCATGCAGTGCTGATATATGTCATGTGGTGGTTAAACACTGTGGGACTGAATTGTCAGATCTGCTGTATTACAGCCAGTGAGGCCTGCTAAAGCTACATGGGCTGAGGACACCAAAATGCATTCTGCACAACACTGTGCAATATAATTACATAACTGTACATCCCATAACTGTCGCATAAGTGATATCCCCACCATGAAAGGTGGACTGTACATGTGCCTATATGTACATCTATGTGCACAGCAATGGATGTGTACATGTATGTGTATAGATATGTATATATATATATATATATATATATATATATATATATATATATATATATATATATATATATATATATATATATATATATATATATATATATATATATATATATATATATATATATATATATATATATATATATATATACATATACATATAGAGAGAGAGACATGGGGTCATATGTACTGCAACAGGTGTGTGGTGACCAAGGCATGGACTGTAGACAAGTGTCAATACTGCAGTGCCATGCCATCTTTCCAAAACACTGTACCCATTAACTCCCACATAGGTAGAGATCTACCTAACACTGAAGGCGTGATAAGGGAACATGGGACACAGGTGGACAGTAGCCTCCTCTTTGATAAAGACAGTGCCACACTAGACCTGTAATCTGTCTGTGTGGTATGTGTATTGGCAACAGGTGTGTCATCTAGGGAAATATAGGTCAGTGTTCCCCTCTACTCATCACAATGCCCTGTGTGGTATGTACCTCACATGACAACTACAGTAGGTGTAAAGGCCACAGACATACCTCACAAAGGGTAATACTGGCCACAAACAGATGCCCTATGCAGACTGACTCATAAAACCACATCTAGACTGTATTGCATACCGGACACACAGATGTGACCTCTGCCGGACATACAGAGGTATGTCAGACCCATAGCTGGGTGACAACCACCATGGCAACATATCACAATCCTGGGATACATGCTCTAGGGCCCTAAACCTCATCAGCTTACTAAACAGCACATGCTGGAGGGATAGGTTCCTATCTCAGAGATATGCCATACACTGGAATAGACCACCTAGCAATAGAAAACAAGGCTTCTCATTAGCAGTTGTCATAAATACCCCTAATGATTGTTTGGGAGATTGTTAATGCACCCCAGGAATCCCCTCTGTGGTTCTGGTTGACAGGGGCAAGTGAAATCAAAGTACATGTGTGTCAAAGGCTAGGGTAGCATATGGCTAGGCTGCTGTAGGCCCTAGGGCCAATAGCATATTACCTACCTATGGCACTATGCACTCACACATGTACTCAATGCAATACCTGCTATGTGAGGTTGAATACGTGTAATCCTGAATGTGTGCAAGGTCTGTAAAGGTGTGATAGGTTAGTGTGAAGTTGTATCTGACATGGTAGTGTCTATCCTAGCTGTGAGGCCAGCAAAAGATGTGTATTGTACTGTTAGGCAGACATAGTAGTATGGCATACGATGTGACGTAGTTCCTTGTCGACGACCGTGATGTCTCATTGTAGGCTAAAGCAATACATGTATGCTTACTGAGTGGTACTGCTGGTGAATCCAACTCCCATATGAACTGTAGTACTAACTGAAGCTGTATGCCTAAACAGCACAGTATGGTGTGTGTTCACACTACTTGGAAACACTGTCTTGTGTGTTTCCTGTAGTCTGCACAGAGGGCATAACTCAGGCATAAGGGTTTGTAAGTAGTGGCACACAGTACTGTATGGTACACAGGTAAAGCTCATCTGTGTTGGCATACAGCGGTGTGTTGTATGCTTGTCTGATGTGTGTGTAATTATGCCTGTACCATGGCCGCAATCATATGTGTGGTACAGGGTATACATGTGTATCTAGCAACATATATACTCTGTTACAGCAGTATGCCACATATATTAACAACTGTGCACATTTGTTAGGCAGCGCTATGGCATCAATAACTAGGGTGGTTGACTGGTACTACTGTAACTGTACTTTACATTCATTGCAATGGATGACATCTCTTTTCATGCATTGGCATGATATATACCCCTGTGGCGAGGTTGTGCATTGTGTCACAAACAGTGTGCCAGGTACTGTTGTATAGTGGTTTGATATATAGAGTGTGCCAGGCACTGTTAGTCAGTTGTGACCTGAGAACCAATAAGTGGTATTGAACGTGTGTATCCTCTGACAGACAAATGGATGGTATATATGTCAGTAAAGTGATATCTGTGGTTAAAGGTGTAAAGTGTGCCACAGGACTCGCTCACACATATTGTTCATATCTCTTTCAGCCAGATGGCCCACCAACGTAACCCGTCTTACACAGCAGCGGAGGAAGAGGAGATTCAGCAAAGCCTGGTGCAGCACTACACAATGCTGTTTTCCAGAAGCAGCAAGCACCGCAGGAGCGGACTGCACTGTGGCAGGATCTTGTTCGTCAGGTAAATGACATAGGCATGCATAACCGGACATATGAGCAGGTACGCCATCACTGCAGTGATTTAATTAGACATGTCCGGCGGCATGCATCTGATATCCAAAGACAACAGCTTGCCACAGGTGGTGGGGTGGCCATTCATCCCCCCTCACCAGAGTGGAGGAGCTGCTCCTAAGCGTGGTGGCTCCTGGACAACAGCAGCAACTTCCACTGACATGTGTTGTCATGGAGGCCGGAGCCACCCAGCATGTTCACATGGAGCAAGCAGGTAACATGCCCTATCTGTAGACTACAGTTAACTGTATTGTTAGATTATGTCTACGTGAGATGTGTACTGTGTGTTTAGCAGTTGTTCTGCCTAGTGTTGTTCAGTACTGATATTTGGAATATTATTTGTACACCTGTGACTGTTGGCTGTTGTTCTACTGTAGTTTAGCATACCCACAGTAGCAATGCCACAGTTGTGGCCACTGACAAACTCTCTCATATTCTCGTAGGTCCCTCTGGTGTGACAGCAGGCAGACGATCCATGTTGGTGAGTGTGGTATAACTGCAATGTTGGTAATGAAATGTGCATGACATAGGTGAGGTGTAGGCCATGTATACTTAACACACCTACACATAATGCATGCCATGCATGTTTGCTGTAAGATGTTGCACAGCTCAGTAATGTCAGTAGCTGCCTCAATGACATGCAATACACAGAGCAACAGACACAGTTGTGCCAACACCATACTGCACATTGGATAGGCATAGTTGCTACAGCTGTACACAACATAACACATTTATCATACACAGTACACAAAAACATGCTACATATAGCGTTACCACACACCCGCTGTCAGGTCACACTTCAGTACCCCACATGTCATCTACACACACACACATGATGTACCTCAGAGATAGAGGCCTATCATGGGGCTGTGCAACACTCTTCAACACATAACACAGTCATGTTAGGCAGTTCTCCCTATTGGGCACCTCACACACCCATGTACAAAGTGGCTGTGTAATTGTGAACATAGCCACGGCACTGCAGTTCAGGTACAGCATGCTAGGCAGTGGTCTGTCACACATTAGTAGCTGTGAGTGACCACAAGATGCATGATAATTATGGCACATGGTACTACATCCCATCCAGTTACAGTGACCACAGTACTACACATAGCAGTCATTGCTTTGCACCTCAATGTTGTGTGTGTGCAAACATATGCACCTATACACAATATGCATAGCATGTTGTGTGTGTGCTTACATATGCCAGTATACACAATATGCACAGCAGTCGCCATCTGTACAAAGTGTCACATATATGTCCTGGAATGCTATTGGGTGTATACGTCACATGACACACATTGGGTATGTGTGATGTTTAATGTTGCAGTCATGTAGCATGCCATGTCATGGCTGGCACCGACATATCTGCAATATGTCCCACACTCACCATAACCACTGTACAATGGCCATGTTGAGCATTGGGAATCCTTCACGTCTACATGCACCACTCATCCCATATGTGTACATAGCATGCATGTGCTACACCTGTGCCCACTATTATCTGATATGGACACAGACACAGTAATCAGACATGGAAATCTATGTGTCACACAGATAACACATGCAGCCATGGTATGTATACCTGTGAGTGATGGTGCACAGGACATTGCAGTGCTGATAATACTTACACAGCAATGTTGTGTCCATGTACACATTGTGTTCTAGGGTGTAGCCAATCACTGAATAACTACACACATGCATCAAAGCCATGTATATTGTCATTAAATAGGGCCGTCTACACTTGCACTGCATGGTCTTGAGCGACACACATTCTGCATGCTGACACGTGTGAAGTGACTGTTTGCCTTGTGATACTGTCACCCACCTTCACCCACTATTGAGTATGTGCTGGATTGCTGGTGTGTGTGTGTATGTGCTGTAGTGAGGAGTGTATTTGTGTGCATGTGTGCATCTGTGCATGTGTACATGTGTTCATCTGTGCATGTGTGCACGTGCGCATGTGTTCATGTGTTCATGTGTGCATGTGTGCATGTGTTCATGTGTTCATGTGTGCATGTGTGCATGTGTGCTAACATCATGTACAGATTGTAAAGTGTGTTTCCTGTCTTCCTCTCACAGATGCTGAGTTTGAGGTGGCTGAAAGCAGTAGGGATCCTGAAGTCACTGCCACAAATAGTGGAGATGATGAGACATGTATTCTGGCACAGGAAGGTTTGACAGGGTCTGTCATTGGTCCGCCAATCGACAGTATACAGCGTTCAACCCCATCTATGTGCACACTCATACTGCCAATACATCCCTCATCACCAATGGCCTTAGCAGAGGGACAGCATACAGTTGCATTGACCAGGAGAGTGTGGTACCCATGGCACTTGCATCCCCTCACACAGCCATAGCCGGATTCCTGGAATGGTACCACATAGGCAGATGTCCAGAGGTTC
The DNA here is from genome assembly GCF_019279795.1 of Protopterus annectens. Classification (NCBI taxonomy): domain Eukaryota; kingdom Metazoa; phylum Chordata; order Ceratodontiformes; family Protopteridae; genus Protopterus; species Protopterus annectens. The sequence continues at coordinate 701,617,268 of NC_056731.1, forward strand.
TCGGGGAGCACCACTGGTTGTATTGCCCCTGGCAGACGTGCCCTCACAGGTCTTACAACCTCCAGTATGTTCCGGGTTATAATGCAGGCACAGGCATGTATGGAACGGTACACCAGACAGGAACTAAGGGTGCAGAGGGCCCATTACACCGCTATCAATGACAGCATCCGTGACCTTGTTGGTGCCATCCGGAATTACACCGAGGTCATTGATAGACATTGGGGGGAGACATTAGATGCCCTCCACAATGTGTTTTCCATGAGCCAGGAATGTGCGGGACGGTTGAGACGTCGACGCGGACGCATGCCAGCAACAGCAACAGCTGGCAGTCATCGCAGATGGCCACAGATCACAGCCACTCCTGTAGTGGCAGTACCAGCCCCAGCAATGCTGGGGCTGGCCTGTCCATTGACCATCCTCGTAGACCACGTGCACATGGCTCTGGCCAGTCCCAGCAGGGACATGGGTCCAGTCATCATACCTCTGCCTCTGATGATAGTATCCAGTCAGGGTTGGTACCTGATACTGTCCATAGCACCCCTGCCAGGCACAGGTACCATGTCTGTGGCCAGAGACAGTGATCTGTACAGCCTAGCAGGTACAGTCTGTGGCTGTCCCACAACCTCCCTTATATGGCAGCCACATAGTGGAGCTGTGTGCATGCAGACACACACACACATTAACCAAACAACTAGAGCTCACACATACACACACAAATTACATCAACATTGGCCCATGCTGTACTGTTGTCCCTCACACACACACACACACACACACACACACACACACACACACACACACACACACACACACACACATGTTGGGCTCTGGCAAACCAACAACACACCTTGTGCATATGATGAGACCTGTGCCACCTCCTGTTATCTGTAACATTGATGCAGGAACAGGCTAACATGGTGTTGATGCACAGGGTGACATTATAGCAGTGTAGCAATATTAGCAAGTTGTCAACAGGAAAGTGTAATGATATCCTTGTAGGTATATCTGAGCAGGCATTATGCATCAAAACTCTGATTGTCAATGTAGCATTTTTTACACCAGTGTTAGGTCTGAGTATGTATTGTTCACCCATGTGCCACTTGGCTGAAGTGTAAAGAGTTGCCAGCATGTGTTAGTGAGTGGACAGTGCGTGTGTGATGTTTGCAGTACAGATTAGCAGGTGTACATCTGTGAACATGGTGGGTGCGCACTGTCTGCATGTATGTGCATAGTGGACACATGGGACGTGTGACATAACCTGTTGTACACATTGTTAACATCTCATAGTATCTTTCGATGGCCAGTATGCATTCTACTACAGATATGTACTAACATGGGTACACATGTGTGTATGACATGGGTTGATACTATGCTGTGGGTGATACTGTTAATATCTGTTAATGATTTGCAGTCTGGTAGTATACACAACCTCAACAGCATGACTATAACCAATCATTAGATGATGTCCTGACAAGACACACAGTTGTAGGGAACTCAGTAAAAGTTGGATCCTTCCAGTACTACAGTATAACAGTAACCAGTGGTATTGACCACCACCCATTCCTGGGACCACACCTGCTTGGCATATAGCCCTCTTAGGTACATGCAAACACACTAGGGATATGTCCATCCACATCTGGAAATGCATGCATTGGCCTACAATGCATTCCCTGGATGGGATGCATATCCTACACAAGGGTATCCTACAGACAGATATATGTTTTCCGATACATGCTGTATAGCAGTAAGCCAACTATGGCATAGTCATCCACATTTACTATACATACTATCCCGACAGTACCACATAGGTGGTTGCCCTCAACATGTATGTTGGGTACCAATGTGTACATACAGCCATGTGTTATGTCATCTGTCCCTTGGTATCCACATATCCATAGGTATTGTGGAGTCCCTTGGTGTATCACATAAGACACTGGGGACCTGAATGCATATCCACAAGGCTGTTGTATACCTATAATGACTGTCCATTATTGCCAGTCGTTGTTGTGTATGAACATGTCTGACATATACCCCAGGCATATACCCTCACTCACACTACTCTATAGTAACTGTCATGGGTGTGTGTGGCACAGATAACCTTGGCCACAGATCACTACAGTGGCTGGCCTTGTCACATACATACATATGTGACCTATGATCTGAGAAGCAGTGGCACAATCTGTCAAAGGAAACAAATGTATTCATGTAGTATGCAGGCTTCACACCTATGTACTGATTGAGGTCACATGTACACATATTTATTTGCCATGCAGATACCTGATGTATGCAATGCACATACTGTTTTAATCATGATATGTCATACCATAGTAAAAGCAAAACCCACATCGCATTGGCCAACTGTGTCGCATACACACACACTCAGCAATTGCAGGATTCAAACCCCTACCTAACTATGTTATGATACTAATGAGATATGCATTAACGTGGCACGCTATACGCTTTAGTGGGAGGTTTTTCTTCTCCTGTTGTATTTGTAGGATGCTGACATCATCAGACTTTCCAAAGAGGAATGTATCTCTTTTAATGTGTTTTCCCAGTCTCCAAAAAGGGCACTCCTCTCCAAGGAAATTACACACACACACTGTCAACATTTGCAGGATTCAAATCCCTACCTAACTATGTTATGATACTAGAGAAATACACATTAACAAGGCATACTATATGCTTTACTGGGTGGTGTTGCTTATCCTACTATATTTGTAGGATGCTGACATCATCAGACTTTCCAAAGAGGAATGTACCTCTTTTAATGTGTTTTCCCAGTCTCCAAAAAGGGCACTCCTCTCAAAGGAAATCACACACCCCACCAAACACACACTGTCATCATTTGCAGAATTCAAACCCCTATCTAACTATGTTTTGATACTAGAGAGATACGCATTAACACGGCGTGCTATATACTTTACTGGGTGGTTTATCTTCTCCTGCTATATTTGTAGGATGCTGACATCATCAGACTTTCCAAAGAGGAATGTACCTCTTTTAATGTGTTTTCCCAGTCTCCAAAATGGGCACTCCTCTCAAAGGAAATTGCACACATACACACAGTCAGCATTTGCAGGATTTAAACCCCTATCTAACTATGTTATGATACTAAAAAGATACACATTAACATGGCGCACTATATGCTTTACTGGGTGGTTGCATTTCTCCTGCTATATTTGTAGGATGCTGACATCATCAGACTGGACATGCTAATGTCTACACTTTGTTCTGTGTAATTCCAGGAATGAGCCATGTGGGTCGGCAGGTGTCAACAGCTTGAACAGGACACCATAATTCTTACCTCGTGTGATCTATCTGCGGACACATTGACATTGTTTCATATGTCAACACATATTTATGCACAGATTGTTGGATTTGTGGATACGACATGTGTCTGGGATGTTGATAAAGGGCTATTCAAAGTCTATGTGGGACATGTGTAGCTCTGTTCAGTGATGTATGTCCTGTGTGGCTGCCTTGCAAACAGTCTAGCATGTTTGGGAACCATGATCTTCACATGAACATACCACAGTTGGTAGGGTTGTGTGTTTGTCAGCTTCCAATAGCTCTGTTTATGACTTCAACCATGATGGACTCCATGGCCTTGTAGATCAGACTTCATAGGCATAATGGACTATACTTCCCATGGTGTGTTGTGCATCAACACTTGTGGGGAGTGCCATATGTTGCTGTAACACATTCAACAGTTCCAGATCCTGTGGAGAGGATGAGGCTCAACAGACTGTTCAGGTGCAGGGTTTGTTTGTTCTGTAGTTCATGCATGACACATATTGGGAAACAATGTAATCCGATTGCTGCCATGCTTTTGGCTTTGGGGGAGCTGTTCAGCCATTCTACATGTGATATCTCCTGGTATGATGATGGGGACTATCATCAGTGGGAAGTGGGCATGTATATATGGGCCTGTCTGACAGGATGTCGGCATTGTCAGTCAGGTACAGTTGGCCCTGAGTCAGGACATATATGAGTGTACATTGCTATTTATGACATAGCTGAAGGAGGTGTCATGATTCAGTCTGGACTCCTTCTCAGCTAGTCTTTACAAAACACCAACAAACCTGAGCACTAATCCCTGTTATACTCTTTTACACACTTAACACCCTACTGATCCTTTGTGATCAGGCTACGGAGTATGTCATCATAATATCCTGGCATGTCCAGGGGTCAGTTTCGTGTGTACCCTCCAGTCCAGCTGGTGAATATTGTGATTTTGACACAAAGTCACATCTGCCTCATGTACACAGACAACCCTCTCCTCCTCCCAATAAACTCAGATATATGTGAGAGATGCAACTATATAGACATACAGGAGGCTGGGCTCTCTCGACCCATGACTGGAACAGTCTATCAGGTGGTGAAGGTAACCACACACACAACATATCAGTCTCACATAAACCTATAGTGACAGCAATCAAACCACATTATCACACATAAACATACTCGGAGGCTCTAAATAAACCCTACCTAAGCAGCAGAGACCTCCAAAGCAGACACACAAACAACTGCTACCACACTACAATACCCACATATTACAACATAGTTCACAATGTCACTGTGCCACACAGTCACTGCCCTTCAGGCTAAACAACACACCTAATACACTGGTAATAGGTGACACATTGTCAGACACACTGATGTCCCACTCACCAGGCCAAGCAAGGGAATAGTCACTTTGAGCTGTCTATCGGGTGCCAGGACCTGCCACATAACACATGCACTCAGGTCACTCCAAAGCAAGTACAGGACTGGCTCCATCATTGTCCATGCTGGTGCATAAAACCTCAGACATTCCTCCCTGGACCACATGACATGATACATAGAGGAACTCTCTGATCATGTAGCCCAGGCCAGTATGACCCTGACCTTGTCTAGCATCTTACACTCACCAAGTATGATGTCACAGTATACAGACAAACTTATCACGTTTAACAGTTGGCGAACATATTGGTGTCATTCAATGGGGATCCAGTGTCTGTCAGCCTGGGGTGACATGCTCGACATGCCACATAGCTTCGCTATGGACAGCTTGCACCTGTCACCCTTGGACTTTCGAATACTGGCTAAGGCTCTTACTACCACAATAGTGCTTTTTTTAAGCAGGGCTCAAAAGACAAACCCACCTCCATAGACATTACAGAGTAAATGAAACTAAGGGGAATGCTGCTCAACACCAGATGTGTTACCCTCAAATTGCGCCCACTCAGGAATCTCCTCAGTATGGAGAATAGCGATATCTGTGCACTAACAGATGCCTGGTTCAGGCTCACAAATGCACACAAGACTCGGAACAGACAACACAAATAGGGGGAGTATCCATATACATCACAGATACACACACCTCCGGGTTAGTAGCACTGCATGAACCATCACAGACCATACATATGCAACTAACATTGTGCAAAACTGCCTTTCAGTTTGTTGCCTGCTACAGTCCACCCTCCCAAACTCAGGAACCACACTCGGCTTTCCTGGGAACAATGGAGAATATGAAGGTCTCCCTAAACACCATCATATTGGGTGACTTCAAATACCCAGACATTGACTGGGGATACTACTCAAGCCCCAACACCCTCACCCAACAGTCACTACTATTTGTAAACTCATATGCTATGGCACAACCGGTCACCACACCCACAAGAGGAGAAAACATATTGGACCTGATCATCACCAACATGGGGACTCTATGTTCCACACCAGCGATATACCCCTCATTTGTAAGGTCAGAACATACATTTGTCTCACTGGACATCCATATTCTGTCCCCACACCCATCCTGAGTAATCTTGGTGAACTTCTCATAAGCCAACATCTCACTTCACCAAAGCAAGGTGGTATCCTTCAGAGACCCTGGGACAGTGGTAAATATGGTTCAGACTGCTGAATCCTTTACATACACATTCTATGGACACCTAGTGGACTGCATGGATTGTGCTATCCCAAATAACAACAGGACTCACTCCTCCAATGACAGGGGACCTGTCTGGTAGACTCCAGCCATTAATAAGCTATACAACGACAGGAGGAAGCTACTACATGATAGAGCACAATCCCAGACAGGGAAGGCATCTGTGATCTGTACTAGCAGACAGCTACGATCACTCATGAATTTATCTAAGGGCCGCTTCTAACAGACAGTTGCACCAGACACATAGGACAATCACAAGGCCTTCTTCAGTTATGTCAGGAACCTGAGTGGACAATCACAGATATGCTGTGAGTTACTGCTTACTGACTAAACATACCCTGAACCCACTGACATTGCCAACATCCTGGCAAACAGGTTCAGTGCAGATGCCCCCCCCATCCCCCCTAAGGAGCAACTATCCATCCCAACAGAGTGTAACCTCTCTGACATCACAAATTAACAGGTGAGTGCTGCCCTCCCCAAAGCGGACAACACAGCATCAATGGGACCAGACTGTGTCCCGGCCTGCATCTTACACGAGCTTCATGACAGACGTAACCCTCACATTACGTCACTGTTCAGTATCAGAGTTACTACAGGATATGTGCCCAAGGAATGTCGTACAGTGACAGTGGTCCCGCTCCACAGAGTTGGTGCCACAACGGACCCCAGACAATATCACCCTATAAGCCTAACTAGTCTGTTCTGCAAAGCTGTGGAGCGTATTGTCATGGGACTCATACACATAGACATCGGGAACCTACAGACACTGTGTCCTACACATTTTAGCATTGTTGTGGCAGATCTTGCCTCTTGAACCTGTTTGTATTCTTTAAATGGTTACCAGGTCCATCGACATAGGGACAGTTGTCCACACAGCCTACCTGGACCTTGCAAAACCCTTCAACACAATACCCCACTCAGCCATTATGCATAGGCTCACCAGTGTTGATATGGACACATATCTGACATGATGGATTGCTACCTGGATCAGGGATAGCACCCACATGGTCAGAATTGCAGGTGCCATGTCTGACTATACATCAGTTACACGTGGCATCCCACAAGGCTCAGTCCTGGGACATCTCTTGTTCAGTATATATTTGCCTGATGTACAGGCTAACACAGGGGGAATATGGCTGACCATGTTCGCAGATGACTGCAAACTGGGTGCCATAATCAACTCTCCAGCTGGCACATGCATACTCAAACAGGGTCTCACAGAGATGGATGACTGGTGCCTGAGCAATGGCCTACAGCTAAATGCCATTGTTTGCATAGTCATCCCCTTTGGGAATAACAACATGCCCACACATTACCACATAGGTAGTAATTCATTACATACGGTAGGAGTTGTTAGGGGTTCGGGGACACAACTTGTTCGTACTGTCGCCTTTGACAATCATGTTGCCAAAGTGGTTAGACAGACCTTCTATATAGCCCACCTTATCCCATATGGTTTCACATCTAGATCGGGTGAGGTCATTGTGCCCCTATAATCATCACAACCATGCTTGGTTACAATGCCACATTTGGGATGTACCTTACCCGACACCTGCAGCAACTGTAATGGCCACAAAAGTTTCTCACCAAGCAGATCTAGGGACTCACACAGATGCCCTGCACAGTTCAGATACAGTAACTCCAGCACTACTCAGTCACTTACCACCTACTCGGATATGCTGTGTGCCTGTTGTTTACGGAAATACCCAACCCAGAATTACTGGACATGCTCCACCTCAGGATATCCGACTCCCTTGGAGCTACACACTCCAGGGACATATACCTCAGCACATATGTTAATAGGACATGCTGGAGGGACAGATTCTTATCCCAGAGGCTCCACTCACTCCGGATTGTAATCCTGGTTTCGCATAGGCAGAGCCACCCACTGACCACCTACAGGAGACATCTTGACAACTGGATGGGTGATCGTATGTTTACCCCTGGGATATCTTCCCTGCTAGACAGAGTCACACTAGCCTAAACGTACATGGGCTATCTTGTGTGACCTACTATTTGCAGGCACAGTGTAGTAATCTGACAGGGTTGCGAAAGCCAAACACACTCTGGCTAGGCTTGTACATGCCCTAGGGTAGATAGCCTAGTATCGACCTCTGAACCTATGATAATGTTCAGGATGCACAATGCTTATTGCTGATACTGTTTGCAGGTTTTTATTGTCTTTGCTTTCCCAGTTTCTATGAACAACTTAGGTATCTGCAGAACATATTTGTTTATGACAGGGTTCCACTATATTATATATGTGTCTGTTATCATATAACTGTGTGCACATGGCAGATTGTTGGATAGTGAGAGGTTCCTGGGTTAACACATGCAACTGCCAGATATGTGTGGCCCACTGCTGTACTCAGACATGGCCTAAGCGTGTGAGCATGCTCAGTTTAGGCTTTCCATGTTTTGTTGCCTGACATTTCTCTCATTTATTCAAGTGTGTGAGCATGCCCAGTGTGACCTTTCAGTATGTTGCTATCTGAGGTCCATTACATTTGTTGATGTGTGTGAACATGACCAATATTAATATTTATACTGTGTGTGTTGGAAGTCAGGTTCTATTCTTACTGCAGGACTCACCTTTGTGTCATAACTCGACAGGGATTATGCTGTGCCTGCAGGGTTTCCATGAGATAATTTGCATAGACTTATCAACATTTCTTCTTACAGGCTGACCACTGCAATACTATCATGGTTTAGTGGTTCAGTACTATAACTATAGTGCACAGAATCCTGGGTTCGAGGCCCATCACTGCTTTATATTTTCATACTGAGCAGACAAAACTGCTTAAGGGCCAGTAGAGCAAATATGAGCATGTTGGCTTTTGTTCAGCTATGCCCTACTTAGACCATGCTTGTCTGACATTGCTCAATATTCACCAACATTGCTGGACGTTGCCCAATATTACTCAACATTGACCACAGTTGTGCTAGTTGGTGTGTGCGATTTTGTTTGCATATACTACATGGTGGTAAATGGTGTTTAGTACTGCTTTATATTGCTTAACACATGGTAATCATTCCTCAGGTGGTGCTGCAGGGCTGCCTATGTCGGATGCACATACTATACTCCCTATACATGTTTGAAAGCAGGTAGTGTCAACTTAGGCATCCCTTTTACTATATGTGCGAGTCAGAGAGAGTTATCATTTCCAGAGTTCCTACTGAGCCAGTGTATGTGCTATGCATTGCCTCTTTGCCAAGGCCAAAGCATACTGGGCATGCCTCCTTCTGCCTACTGGGGCAGGCTCAGGTTGTTCCTCCTCCGAGTCACGCTCTGCCTGTGATGGCCTTGGCAATGGTGCTGGGCTGTTTGGCCCGGGCCTATGCTGGTCCTGCTGCAGCTGTTTTTGCAGGATCATATTATGTAGCATTGCAGATACCATAGCAATTTGGGTACATGTAGCTGGTGAGTACTGCAAGGCTCCACCAGATGTGTTCAGGCACTGGAACTGTGAGTTGAGCAGCCCAAACACACGCTTGATTACTTTTCATGTTTGTGCGTGTGCCTCATAATGGCGTTCCTGTTCAGGTGTGTGTGCGTTTCTGAAGGGTGTCATCAGCCACGGCTCCAGTGCATAGCCAGCATCCCCCACTAGGTGACCATGTGGGATGTCCCCATTGGCAAATGTCTGGTACAGCTGCGTCAGATGCCAGATATGGAAATCATGGTAGCTTCCAGGGCAGCCAGCACACACATTCAGTATTATGCCCTGGGCATCACACATGACCTGGCAGTTGATGGAGGGGAAGCCCTTGTGGTTGAAGTAGACCCTACCCCACTCACTGGCTGGTGCTTTGATGCGTATGTGCGTGCAGTCTATTGCACCCACTACCTCAGGGTATTCCGCTATTTGCTGGAAGAGATGCATATTGCTGGCCAATACCTCATGGGAATTGGGGAAATATACATGATCACCAACATGTGCTGACATGGCATCCAGCAACTGGTGCAGTACCCTGGATGCTGAAGTCTGTGATATCCCCATCATATCACTAGTTGGTCTCTGGAAGGTACCTGTTGCTAATATTCTTAGGCCAACACATACCTTGGTTTCCACTGGGATGGGTTCCCCTCTGTTGGTTCTGTGTGTGAGGCATGGCCTGCACAGCTCAACAATTTGCTGCAAGAGGTCTCTGTCCACTCTATAGCGCTCCACTATCTCCAGCTTGTGTAGCCCCTGGTAGATTACCCTGGTCTGTACAATCTTCTCTGTCTCCTCACTGTGGGTTGTCCAGCAGCATTTGCATTGTCACCACCCTCAGCATGTTGCATATGTCGCCTTATGACAGCAATGGCAGCCCCTAACATTTCTTTGTCTCAGTAAAGCTTTTTCAGTTTTCACTTCTATTAGCTTACTGCAGTGTTGCAGTGTCTCTTGTGAGAAACATAATGGACTGTTGTTTGCAGAGTTTTAAGTGCTGGGCTGGGCTAGTTTACTTCCTGTGTAATTGCCTGATTCTGATTGTTTTCACCTTCTAGCTCTGCCAGTACTCCCTGGTAGCTTCCTACTATTTGTTGTGCTTCCTTTTTCCTTTCTGTTTCCTCAGGGGGCAGCGCCGTGCACACAAGCACAAACACGCTCACAGCAGCTCACACGTGCACACACATGCTTACACGGACTAAAACTTGCTTATTCTTGTTAAACACGTGCACACCAGCGCAAACACGCTTATAACTCTTTAAACAGCCTTATACATGCTTAATCCGGCTTAAATGCGCGCACTCATGCTTACACGCATGCACACTGTCTTACTCGGGTTTACAGGTGTGCACATGTGTGCATACCCACTCAGCAAGAAACTTTAGTGTTATCCACGGCATACACCTTCAATTTCTTGCCTTTACCTAGCCTACCTGTTGACACACCTCTTTCAATGATATGTAAATGACAGCTGAAACATACCACTCTGCTCCAATGAGCTTCACTTCTTTCATACATACCCCACTCGTGATGTAACCTATCTTCCACTCTGTTACTCCCCTTATCCTACTCCTACACTCCACTGACTGTGCTCATTTGCTATGTAAACTTGCGATTCACTATCCTAACCCTCCTTTGCATAGGATTGCCTACTAATGCTTGGTTACATCTCTTAGACTGAGCTTCTCCACTTAGCAACCTCTACACAGTGGCCATGTTGTCTTCAGCATGCCATTCACTTGCATTGTAAATTCATATTAGCAATAAAATCCACATTTGTGGATCTTAATTATTGATTTTCTGCTTTTTAGGGTGCAGCGCATTTGCGCGGCGCTGCGCTATGCTTAAACCCCGGAGATCGGGATGAAAAAAAAAGTTATTTTGTTTTTATTTTGCATCACTTAACATTGCCAATGGCCATATTTTTGGCCATTGGCATGCTTCCTCCTGTAAATGCATCCTTTTTTTGGAGCTGTCACAGCTCTGTTTTGCTATTTGCAGAACCATACTCAGTTGTCGACTGAGTACATTTCTGCAAATAACACTACTCCTACTCAGACGGGTTTGGGTTTCCTGTATCGCAAATTTACCTCATTTGCATAACTTTCCCCTGCAATTGAGGTAATTTGCGTATCCAAGCCCTGTCTGTGTAGGACTAGTTTTGAGAGCTCTGTTGCACGCCCCTACCGGCTGTTCCTGGATCACTTGGCATACATGTTGACTGCATGGAGTCTTACTCTACTCTTAGACTCCATGCAAGCCTTCGTGAATCCAGCCCAGCATCTTGCACAAAGCCATAAAGTACCAGGATTTGCAGGCAGAAACAAGGGCAGTGTGGAAGAAGGATACCCAGACAGTTCCAGTAGTAGTAGGAGTAACATGTCTTATAAAAAAGAATCTACAATCATATTTAAATATGTTACTGATACACATAACTTCTTACGAATTGCAGAAGGAGTTATTACTGGGCACAGTGTGGGTGCTGTGAAGGGGACTTTTGGCTGACACTGAAGACTGAAACAATACTAATTTCATGAACATTAATCATACTTTGACTTATGAATGGGGTCCATTCGCATCATGGTATTAGAAACCCAAAATTCTTGGAGGGTGGCCTAATGGTTAAGGTGTTTGCCTTACAAACACAAGGTGCAGGGTTTGAGTCTCACAAGGGATAATTGGCTAGGCTTACAATGGCTCGCAAGGGCAGTTAGCCTAGTACTAGCCTATGAATTAATAAAATGAGAAAGCATTAATTATATTAATCCTACCCAGTCATTGACACCAGTTCTAGAGTTGGAAGTATATTAAACCACTTCAAAATGTGCATGCAAACAAAACATCACCACACACACATACACATCATTTGTCTGCACAGATAGATTAGAAAAAAGGATTTTATTTTTACAATTTATGCCTGAGCTATTTTGTTCGCAGCACAGTTACCATGGTCCATAGAGATATTTCAGGGGAGCACAGAATAACCTTTTGGACAGGTAAATACAAGAATAACAAGATGAGATTCAACCAGGCAGGACTCAAGAATCTGACAACAAAGAAAAGAACATTAAAAAATCTAAATCTAGAGAATATCAGGGCTGGATTCAATAAAGCTTACACTGTGCACTAAAACAATAAATGTATTTACTTATTTATTTATTAAAACCAACAACCTGTAATGTTGTTTACTATTGCTGAAATTTTGTATCTCTATTTATCATGTACATGATGTGGAACTTTTCTCCCCAGGCATCCACTGAAAAAGGGCCTGCGTCCAGTCGGAATTCCCTGGTAAACAAATGTAAATAAATAAATAAATAATACTGTGTGAGCAGCACCATAATGTGCACATGATAGCACAGTGTTTTGTATGCAGTAGTAGCTCTACATGATGTGTAGAGCTATGCAAACATGGTAAACACTGCGGCATGCTAATTATAACATAAGCATTTGAATTGTATGCTAATCAACCAATCCAAGACAGAGGAGCTATTTAACAAGCTAAAAAACAATTGTGTAGACTCAATGTAGGTTTCTCCTGGAAATTCCAAAACCTATAAGAATACAGCAACAGAAACTACTGTACAAAGAAACAATGGTAGGGGCTGCAGTTGCTCATGACAATCTCCTATTACCATATTCTTCTCACTAGACACTGCTGATATCATCAGTTATAAAGTGTTGTCTGACACTCTGAAAGCGAGACTTGTGCTGTGGTGCTTGCATTATATTTTGCTCTGTAGATAGGTAGCGGTTCTATTCTCACAGCAGCCAACCAGTTTGTCTGTGCATTCAACAATCAGTTGACAGCAAATTTATAATGACATAGGAGTCCATGGCTATGTGATGCACTCCTACAACATGCACTGATGATGTCATCCTCTATTGCAAGCAAGGCAGCATTCAAGACAAACCTGTGCTGTCACCATAAATTTAAGTACTGTGTTCTCAAGCTGCTTTACCTAGATATATGGGGTTCTAATCTAATAGCAGACAACTTGAGTGTATACATCCAAATATTACTTTTGAGGCAATTTTACACAGAGATGTGAGTCCACATCCATGCCTGACACTCCTACCAACATATTCTTAGCATACTATGATGCTATCATATTTAATAAAGTGCAACATGACACTGTTAAAACCAGACATATGTGGTGGTGCTACAATTACATTGCATGCATGCATCTTCTATACCTACATGGGTGTAACGTTCAAATCAGACCCAGTCATTGTTGGTACATTATGACCATTGTATGATCTTCTGAATCACTCTCCATTTCAATGCCAATCTACATCCAGCATCCTCTTTTTTCCTCTGGCCACATGTCATCCTTCTTTCAGAGGAGAGGAGGATGTCCTTATGTCAAATATGCATACATACATCATGAAGCAGTGACCTTCCATGAACCTCTACAAGTTATCTCCATACCACTGCATATGTAATTGCTAATTCTATTATGGTGTGGTCCACACATCCCATATGGACAGTGGCAGTATGTAATGCAATCCAATAAATACACACATATGCACAATACTCTTATTATTTTCCATCTGTATGAGTGCAATGGCTGATGGAACAGTGAAGGTTATGAATATAACATCCCAGAGAAATGACTTCTGTTCCTTGATACAAACTCTTGAGCATATGGTAAAGAATATCAAGAAGTTGCAGTGGCAACATTTCAGTTTTCATGACTACTTGGACTCGGGTATTGTTCTGCGGGGTTTACATGTTTTAAACATGCCCTCATATGGGAATACCTACCCTGAACTCCTGCAAAAATGGCAGGAACTGAATATAAATCTAAGTTTGAACTATATGCATTTAATGAATGACTTCTTCACTTTGAAAGAAGATGAATTATGTAAAGAAATTGAAAACTTGAAGAAGCAACTTTCTAACTCTGGACTTTTTAATGAGAATATTTCCCTGTTTGAAGGTATACTAAAATGCCTCACTGACTTTGACAAGTATTTAATGGGAATTAAAAGGAAAAAATTGCAACGGGACATTAATGACTTTAACAACAGTCAGATTTTTTCCTGGCTGAACCGATCTTCTTATGTATCAGCTGTTAGCACTCATAGGATTAAGCGGAGCTCTATGTATTAATTAGACACCTTTGAGCATGCACTGAATCAGCAGCAACCATTGGTGAATGTGGTAGTGTCATTGAAAGATACTTCTGCTTCTAACCAATTGAATGATGAGGGGGAGGTTACATGTATACCATTTACGTCAGCCCGTACAATAGAGAACCTGGTGTGAGGAGGTGATAAAGCAAGTTCACTCCCTCACTCTGTGACTAACAATTCTTCTAATGAGAATGTAATGAATAGTTTGGCCTTTTTTTAGAGGGGAATCAACAGGTAGTAATAAAACTACCAGAACAAGTAGTGAAACAGACCTGCGACTCATTGAGGAAACATTCTCAATCTCGCAGAAGAATGAGGAATGGGCTGTTGACTCGCAGCAAAATAAACAAGTAGTTGTAAGCACTACAGAGACTGTCTCTGCAAATTCAAATGGTGTGACATCTGATAATTTGTTTGTAGAATTACATTTATACCAGCAAATACGGACAATTTAGTTAATGCTATTACAGATTTGAAAGTTTTTTCTCGTAGTTTGAACTTTAAAAATATTTTTAAAGATTCTGAGTCTTTTGTAAATAATCAATGCAAATGAACAAGCACATTTATACCTTTTAGTGACCCTATTGTAGCCGTGTTTAATGACTTATGTGAAAAGCCGATACGGGGATTGTATGATAGGAATTCTTTTAAAAAAACATTTAATCTTACTAAAGAAGAGTCTGCTGCTCTTAAAGCATTGCAAGATAACAAAGATGTGATAATTAAGGAAGCAGATAAAGCTGGCAGTATTGTTTTGATGAATATAAGTGACTACCTTGACTTAATTTCAGATGCACAAACTTTTAAGGTAATTCATGATAGAGAAGTTAATGAGATTATTAACAGGATTAATATGTCTATCTATGACTTACAGTTAATGAATTATATAGATACAAATATTTTAATTTCTTCACTGTACAATGTCCTACAATTCCAGCTCTATATGGCCAACCAAAAATACACAAATCACAGGTTAAACCTCCAGTGAGACCTATTGTGTCTGGGAGGGGGTGGGCCACAGAGCCTTTGTCAGTCTATCTACAAAACATATTAAAAATGATTTTAAGATCTGTACCTAGCTATAATAAAGATACTGTAGAAGTTTTTAACTCAACTCTATAGTTGATATAATAGTACTACTCAAAATATGTTTTTGTTGGTGACTTTAGATATAAAATCACTTTTTACTGTCATCCCTAATAATTATGGGATGAACAAATAAGGGAAATTCTTCAGGAATATGGCCAACATTCAGCTAGACAGATTGAGATGCTCTGTGAATTATTAGAGCTGGTATTAGAAAGTAATACTTTTATTTTTAACAAACAAGTATATCAACAAATATCAGGTATAGCGATGGGTACTGCAAAAGACAACACTTATGCTAACCTAACCTTGGGTAAATGGGAAGAAGTGAATGTGTTCAGACAGAATTATGTATATGCCTCTAAGATTCTTTTTATAAGCGTTTTGTGGATGATATTTTTCTGGCCTGGCATGGTACTAGTGAAGATCTTGATCATTTTTTTGTATATTTGAATGGTGCAGTTAATTTTTTTTAAGTTTGAAATTAAGTACTCTGAAACTGAAATACACTTCTTAGATGTTACCTTGCATAGAACTGAACATGTATTAGATACCTGCATCTACAGGAAAGATGTACATGTAAATAAATATTTACACAAGAATAATATGCATGCTAAGCATTCTTTTAAGGGTATTCCAAAGAGCCAATATTTATGAGCAGGTAGGCAGAACACTAAGGTTGAAGATTGTTGTAAACAGATGCAGGAAATGACAGATGAGTTTCTAATGAGAGGTTATAACCCAAATGACTTAGAAGTAAGTAGAAATTAAGTAATGGCAGCAAGAGATGAAGGGGCCAGACCTTACTTTTCTAGTCATGATAGTACTAATTCTAATATAGTCTGCCCTGAATTAAACAACTCTTTGAGATACTTAATGACTTATAGTAGGGAAAGTAAATCTATTGAACAAATTATTAAACGCAATTGGCACATTTTAAAGGCTAATCCTGGCCATGAGAAGTGGCTTCCTGATAAACCTTTTTTTACACACAGGAACTGTGATAATTTGAAAAAGCGTCTGTATTACAAAGACTCTGCCCTGAATAATAAGGGTTACATTGCCTACAATAGGAAGGGCAATTTCCCTTGCCATAACTGTTCTTGTTTTTCTAGTATTACTCAATCCACTGAATTTGTACAACCTTTGAGTGGAAAGAGATTTATTTTTTACTATACAGCCACCTGTAACACTTCATATGAGATTTATCTAGCTTCATGTCAACAATGTTCTTGTTTTTATGTTGGAAAATCTGCAGGAAGGTTACGTGATAGATTTATAGAACATAGGTCAGATATATGTAGAAAAGTTTTCACTAATTCTTTGGCTCAGCATGTACAGTAGACTAATGATTCCCATCAGTTCTTTTTTGGGTCATAGATACACTGTCACCAAATATTAGATGAGATGATTCCATTAATAAGTTAGACACAAAAGAATATGAATGGATTATTCGATTGCAGGCTGATACCCTGGTTTAAATAAACAGGTAACACTGAAACCTATATTAAAAGCTAGACAACAACAGGTGCATTAGAATAATGGAGATATGATTTTATCAATGCTGCATTATTATTGCGCGTATGTGTAAATGTTACTTTAAATTTTAAACTTCTTAACTGATTTTTTAATTGATGTGTGAAAGGTTTGAGCTGTGTTTTAATGAAATGTTTAATATATAAAAAAACTATTGTTTTTGTGAAATTTTACAAACACTGAAGAAGGACTTATGGTCTGAAAGCTTTGCTGTTTTATTTTTATTAAACTCATTCAGGGTTGTGGAGTTTGCTTTTTTCTTTTCCACTTGGATTGTTTTTGTTGTACTCCACTTCATCATTTGGCTCACCTTTTTGGTATATATATATATATATATATATATATATATATATATATATATATATATTGCTTGTAGCATTTGTACCAGGAAATGTTCAGCATGTGCCACAAACAACTGAACAGTAATGAGTCCTTTATGGCATCAACCTGCTCAAACACAACTTTTCCAGAAAGCACACATAGGCATAAGCTGTGCAACTGATGTAATTACGTGACATTGGTTCAGCTGTATGACTGTGTGAACAGTACCAGTGTATGGCATGTGATGCATGACCAAGGCTGTATTTGGGGGGGTTTCCACAGTTCATGTATTTCAATAAATGTGACATGTTAAGGGGAATATACAGCTAAACAGAGAGCTGTTTGTGGATGCCAATAGCCATACTCAACCAGAGAAAATAGACAATCTACTAGCTGAGAAAATTTGTCTCACACTTCACCCCCTGTCGCCAATGGCCATCAGCCGAAGTATACATGCAAACATTACTCATTTTGTCTTCTCAGGACAGTGGTTCATTTGTGTGCTCTCTTAGGCTAATAATGCACACGATCAATATGCCCTGAAAACATTCCAGGTTCCCTACAACATGACTTAAAACCTGACCTAGCAAACACAGTTGGATCCCTACTTCAGTATAGCCTCCAGACAGCCTATACTCTTGTAGAAGGGTGCACAGCAACAGTCATTCATCTGACCAGGTGTGGACCATCACCTGATGCATTGAGTTATAGACCCATACCCCTGACTTTCATCAACTGTAAGGCAAACCAATGAGTCATCATGCAGCTTATCAAAAAAGGACATGAGTAGTCTCCCTACTGTGTACCACACCCATGTTTCACTTGCTCAGGCTACACCATGTGTGTTATATCTCTTTAATGTCTTCAAGAAAGTCACCAAGGCCATGCATGAGGAAAACAGTCTCATCCTACATAACTTGACCTGGCTAAGGCATTTGACATAAATCCACACTTAGGTATTACAGAGAAACTGTCTCAATTGGCCATAGACACCTACGTCACCAAAGTGGTTAAAGTGAAAGTGTGTGAAGTCACCTCTATATAGAATGTGAAAGTGTGTGAAGTCACCTCTATCTAGAGTCCAGTGACCAGGTAAGGTCCATACCTCAGGATTCTGTACTAGGTCCTTTTCTTTTCATTATTTAAGTATCATAAGGGAAAGCCTACTTAAACATCCTTTGCCTTATTAGGTTTGTGGACGACTGAAATTTGTGGACAATTATTGAATCCAAGATGTGTTGGTATAATGCAGACAGTATTAACACTCACAAAGGATTGTTGCCAGAGCCATGGAGACACACGCACAGTAAATGATCAAAAATCAAGGGGGGATTAGTTCCATTATGACAGCAAATACACAAGCTAACTGCAATATTGACTGCACACCCCTATGGGTAGACAAAGTGTATTGTGAGCTGTGTACTCAGGTAGATGGTATATGGATTGTCTGCGACCCTGAGCCCACACTGGTGACTAATCCCTTGTATGTAGCACAACTTCTGAGTATGTGCAGGACATACACATCAAAGGGCATTATAGTACCATTGTTCTCAACACATGTTACACCAATAATTGAATACAAATCACCCTTTTGCATGGACCTCCCAAAACATTTTACAGGGATGATTTACTCAAGTATATCACTTTGGTCACAGTGAGCTCCCACACTTCTTGTCGGCCATACCTAAGTATTCTTGTTGCTACATTACCATTAGGAGTTGATAGTGTAGAACTTCCTTGAACATGTTATACAAGAGGCATATGCGATACATGGTCCTGGGATACACCAAATAAATACATAGCTCATTGACAACATCTTTGGCATGGGTTACGTATATGCTAGTGTAGATTGTGGCATACATATGCCATGCAAACCTGCCAACTAGCCAGGATTGATTGAAATTTAAACTATAGGTATACCAGCATCCCTCTTAACTCCTCCAAAGGGTGTTATCTGTTCAGCTAGGTGTTCTTGCTTCCTCTCATTGATCATTGACTAATCATTACAGTTGTACAACTGCGTTCATGCAGAACATGAATACTAATTCACAATCACATATTTAATGTCAGTGACACAGATGAGTGGTGTTATTATTCTGATATTGTCCATGATTGTGCGTACCTTTATCTATTGTTGTCCATGAGTCTGTTGCTAGGTGTGGCACTTGGCTGAAACCTATGCTGACATTACATTCATATTTAAGCAAATCATTTTGCACATCTTTACAATATGCACAATGATGGTATAGCTATTAACCATACTTGATAAATGTCCTCTCCAGTGATCATGTCAGCATGCTTATATCACAATACATTTTCTACACTGATATGTCACATTGTGTGACAGTCACATAATATACAATAACTGCATGATGATATGACTGCACCCACACAGGAGGTATAAACAGTAATACATAATGCATCACAAAAATATGTGATTACTGTACATGCTACAGCTGTCTTGTCTTTATGGTGTATGTGCATCGACATGCCTTTATCTGCTGTACATTACCATGTTACACTTGGCCTCTTTCTCTGTGTCCATTCCTACAATTCATGTGGTGGTCCTTTTCAATACACACACTTCCACAGAATAAATATTTATAATACAGTCTATATACCCTTGCTGTTCACTACCAAAACTTTTATTCAGTATGCCTAAAAAAGGTGTGCACACAATCTCATGGAACTATTTTCCCATAGGTAAACAGGTCTGTAGGTGTCTGAGCTGCCTTACATGATTTTCTGGCTGGCAACACTGTTGCTAGCCACAAAACCACTCTTTTATTCATGTGTGATGTGTGGCATGCATATGCAATTAGTGCTGTTACTCATCTCTCTAATATGTAAATTTCATTTAGGCTTCAAGATAAGCCTACACAGAGTTTATTGAATCCCCAGGTCAGTTTAAAGTAAGTGTTAGAAGAATATTAAAAATGTTATTCAAACTGTAAACTCAATTGAAATGTGAAAAAAACAGCACAGACTGAATCTAATGGAATAAGATTACCAACCAACATTTTATTTTCAGTAACAAATCCTCATATCAGTATATAACTATTGCACTTACAGCTGATCAAGCAGAATCCTGTCTTCCTGAATTACAACAGATCTTTGAAGAGACTAAATAAATATTGCTCAATGCATGCATAAAAACACGCAGAACCTCTGCAGAGACTTTTGAGGAGTTTGTGTCCAATTAGTAAGAGATTATACCAAACCATTTGTCAACAGTGGTGTGAATATATCAGATACTGTTATCTGTATTGGCATGACTGGCTGAAGTCTTGCAAATAATTGTAAATTATCCTGTGTTACATATGCCAGCATGACTAGTTATAATTTTGTAAATAAGTGTATACCTTTTGATTATCACTCTGATTTATATAAGAGGTTTAAATGTCAAACAGTATTCTTCTGGCTGACCAAATGTACATGTTTTTTTAAACAGAATTCTGAATGTATGTTATGCCAGAGTTAGTTGACCTAGATGTGATGTCATTGTGTGCCTGGGCTGGGAGAACAGAATCTACACTGCTGCTGTTTGTTTATGTTTCAAAGTCTGATATGAGGAGCTATAATTCTCATAGCAACGTATTTTATTTTTATTTATTTTACATTTGTTTACTGGGAAAGTCCGACTGGACACAGGTCCATTTTCAGTGGAGGCCTGGGGAGAAAAGCTCCACAATACAATACAGTACATGAGAGAAGAGAAAAAAAATAACAAAATCTGTTATAAAAGCAGGTTCATAGTCAGCTGTTCAGTTATCATTCAGTTGTTTTCCAGAGCTGTGCAGCAGTAGTAGTCCAGTTGTGTCCAGAGTTGTTGTTCCAGTCTCTGAAGACAGACATCAGCCTGGAGTGTGGACTTAATTCTTCATTTTGCCTTGCATAAGTAAGAGTATAATCTTGCCTTGCTGAGTTATTTAGGTTAGATAGGGATAGTTAATCTTCAGATAGTCAGGGAACTACAGCTAGTTAGAGGTTTTTTAAACTCGATGTGAGATATATCCTACTGTATTATTTTAATACTTTCTGTGAGTGAAACTCTGTTGTTTATTTGACTCAGTTATTCAGTATTTACATGTTTTAAAGCATTTTATATATTTTAAATGTTTTACTACCTCTCATTGTGGCTGGTTATTTAGTGAATGTTTTTAATAACTTGAGAATGTTTATGCTTATTGTGATAACACCAGGGCCACTCTGAAAAGCCTTACTGCATGGGTTACATGATATCATTTGTTATCAATATCTATTTTACCCAATATAATTGAACACCCCTATGAAGGCTGCTAGCCTAGCTAGATAGAATTTTGTAGATAATTCTATGTCATTGTAAATATTATTGTAATCCTTTGGCTTGTTTTTACAAATGTAAGAAAACTAAATGTAAGAAGCTGTGTTATATGCTGAACTTCAAAAATGTAACCCCAGTGCACCCTGCTGGAAGAAAGCTGTTAAGTAAAGAATTACCACTGCGTTTGATCTCAAGCTTGGAGACAGGGTGTCTGGACCAGCAAATTCTTTCTATTGTTTTAAGACATAGATAATTGCTAGATTTTACATGTAAAAGTGTCTTTTATTGTTGTGGCTTCATAGCCAGGTACACCTAACAAAGAAATGTAAATTTTAAGTTTCTGTTAGCCTGGGAACTAAAATAGACGTGGTAAAATGATATAATGTGAAATGAGTCAACAGTACTGGGTATTATCAATTTAAGACTTTCTGAGAGAGAAAGATTGAGCATTTTGGATTTTGTCTGTAGCAGACAACTCATCAGCACTTTGCCTTGGAAGTAAAGTTATTTAGGACATAGTTTCTCTTAGAGTTAGATAGAAATTTAGCCAGATTAGTCTACCTGTTTTCTATATTTATGTCAGTCTATCCTACAATGTTCTTTTAAAGTTCCTGCAATTTATGAACTCTTGATTAGCACTGTGTTGAATTGAGCTTTGTCTTGTATTTTTATTATTTATTATTAAATATTTTAAACCTTTCAACTTTGGCTGTTTTGTGTAGAGATAATCTAAGTTCTTAGAGAATACATGCATGCAGTTGGTGATACTGGCCAAGCCACTCCAATAGTCTTGCTGCTCAGTCACACTTACTATTTGGATACTAGTAATAATACACAGTGAAATCAGTCATCCTTTGAGAAGGGCCTTATAGTAGGTGATAACAGTGGTTGGTACCAGTCGGTGCTACCTTATAGTCTGGGCAGAAAGGGGGTGCAGCTGGAGAACCTGTGCCAGCCTTCCCCAGGACTGTCTGTTTGTGTCTAAATCAAATCTTACAGTGTGCGTGCGTGTGTGTGTGTGTGTGTGTGTGTGTGTGTGTGTGTGTGTGTGTGTGTGTGTGTGTGTGTGTGTGTGTGTGTGTGTGTGTATTTGTGTGTGTGTGTGTGTGTCAGCTACTTGGGTAGGGACACGAGACACTGGTTGGACAGAGAGGGTGCTGGAGGTTTTAGCTTGACCACTAGGCTGAGATCTAGACCCTATAGCTGTGCCAGTGGGGAGTCCTATTGCAGATCTGGAGAGAAAAGGAGAAACCAGCCCCAGACTGACTGCGATCTCTGTGTGCTCTTATGGGAAATCGTACTTTACTGTGTGTGTACTTGTAATCTCCCCAATGTGAGTGCCCCTCACTGGTGCTAGTGGTGAGGATTGAGGCTCCTTGATTACTGGGTCAGTGCATGGGCATCACAACTCCTCTTGAAGGGTATTGTGGTATTTGACTGGTAGTAGCCATTATGTTGTAATTTGGGCAAAGATACACAGCAGATAAATCTGTATCAGTCTTTCCCAAGATGGTGTATATGCATGAATATCAGACGTTTAAGAGTGAATGTGTCAGATACCTATAACTGGGACACAGTGCTCCTCGTGTGGAGACTTACCTGGGGACCTGGAGTGAAGCATATTGTCCAGTCCCAGGTTTGGAAGTTGTTCCAGGTGTACTCCTAGGAGAAATTGTGTATTTCTATCTCTGTTTTTAGTGACACTCCCTTACTGGAGACAGTGGTGAGGATTGATACTCCTTAGTTACTGCAATGGGGTAAAGAGGGCTTGTTGGTGGCAGCAGTTTGAGATTTTAATATAGCTTTAGTAGCCTGATGGTAGTTGTCAATGAGGTATGCATTCTTGCAGCCACAAGGTAAACATACAGAGTTTCATTGCCATAACACTTTTATTCATTTTTTTAGTCAGTTTAGTTAGAGACAGCAGGCAAAGATATCAGCAAAGGATTATAGCAAGCTGACAAGGAACCAGTTGGCCAAGGTGTGTTAAGACAAAGGACTGGTACATGCCAGCCTGACTAACTAAGCAATGATCTCAGCCTTTTCACAGCCACAGAGTAGACTAGCAGCTTGGAGGATATCCAGTTTGGAAGTGTGAATGTGCAGTCTTCATAAATAGGAAGTTCAACTTTTCTTCAGATGACTTAAAAATCTGTTTGGAACTAAAGAGACTCAAACTGGAGGCTGAGGAGAAGCAGTGTCAACATGAACTGTGACATTCAGAGGATGAGGAGAGGGAGAAGGAGAAGCAAGGTTAGCATGTAAAGGAACTGGAGATCAAGCATTTGTAGATGGAAGCTGAAGAAAGTACGATGCAGAGACCACATGAACAGGAGCTTCTAACCCTTTGACAGAGTTATGGAGGTAATGGAGAAGGGAATGACCAAACCCCAGAAGCCATAAACATCAGTAAACTA
Organism: Protopterus annectens; assembly: GCF_019279795.1. Lineage (NCBI taxonomy): Eukaryota > Metazoa > Chordata > Ceratodontiformes > Protopteridae > Protopterus > Protopterus annectens. The sequence goes on from NC_056731.1 coordinate 701,641,442, forward strand.
TTTTCCCATTATAGGGAGGAGGATGACTTTGATAGTTTTATTTATATATTTGAGAGGGTATGACCCACTTACTCCATGGTAGAGCTGTTAATGCAAATGCTAAACTGTCTGATATTGATTGTTTGTATTACATCAATGTAAAACATTGTTTACAAGATTGTTTTAAATCAAGTCCTGAGATGTATAGAAAAAATGATTTGTGAGCATAGACACAAGACAGATGAAAGTGTATGTGATTACATTGTTGATATAAGTACTTACTTTCACATGTGGGTGAGTGGGTGTCAAGTCACTACTTTTGAAGGACTGGCAGAACATTTGGTGAGGGAATAAGCTCTCAGCACTTTGCCTGAGGACATGAGGATCTCATTGGCAGACTGAGAGTGTTAATCTGCAAATGAGTTGGGGAGAAAAGGGGATCTCTACTTAGCAAGCAGGGCACCACTACATAGGTTCATAGGTTAGTACTAGGCTAACTACCATTATGGGCCATTTTAAGCCTAGCCATTTGCCCCATGTGAGAAGCAAACCTTGTATCTTGTGTCAGTAAAGTAAAGTAAACACCTTAACCATTATGCCAAACTCCCACCTAGAATCAAACTCTGTACCTTGTAAGGTAAATACCTATAGTAAACTATTTCCCCTATTTCAAGCCTTGCCACCAGAATCAAACCCTGTACCTTGTATGTGTGAGAAAAATACTTTAACCATTATGCTAAACCCACCAGTGCTACACATGGACATAAGGGAACCCATGGGGTGCAGCTTAAACCACTCCAACAGAGTTCACCAATAACGGGGAAACCACTAGTTCAAGTACACAGTCAGGATCAGGGATTAGATGTTTCAAATTTAATCAGAGGGGCCATGTAGCATAAAATGTCCATTGAAGCAAGGGGAAAAACAAAAGGTGAGGGAGCCAGCAAGTGTGAATGATAGAATGCTAGTGGTAAGTTATCTAGAAACAACAGAAGTGCCAAACTATTACCAAAATGTGTATCCTATGTTAGTGAATGGAAGACAGGCCACTGTTAAGAGAGACACATCTTCTGATATAACCATTGTAAGGCCTGCAGTGGTTAAGGAGGAGCAGCACTTCCTTTAGCAGTCCACACCAGTCAAAACTTTGGGTGGGACTCCCCATTCTCATTACCTTTGGCCAGGGTTCATTTTTATGGAGAAGGTGGAAAAGGGAACAAGCAAGTAGGTGTGTTTGAGGACATCCCTGCAGATGTCTTAATAGGGAATGCTTTTGATAATATAGTACTTTGTGTGCATACAGTTACATGCAGTCCAGCCTGGAGACAGGCATGTAGGTCTGATAGCCTGGGGGAGACCCAGGCAGATCCTATGCCTGAAGCTGGGGCTGGTGATGTGGTTACTTCAGGTAGGTGAACCACAGCTACTGGTAGATTACTGGTGTTTCCTTGGGTGTAGTGACTGCAAGGACAGAGGTGAGTGGTAGCTGCTGTAGATGCTGGCATTCCCTTGGGCATGGTGACTGCAAGGACAGAGGTGAGTGGTAGCATCCAGGCTGACAGTGAGGCACTACTGTCAGAAGGTACTTGGCTTCCTGTAGAAGGGGAGCTGGGAGAGGTTACAAAGACAGATTTTAAATAGGGTCAGCTTTGGATCCTACTATATGAGGCTTGAGAGAGGTCATTAAGTGGGCACCTGATGGTCAAGGGAGTCTGTATATTGGAACAAAGGGTTACTGTACAGAGAGTGGACCTCTGAAGGAGGGCTAGAGGGTGAGGTAATACAGCAGCTGGTAGTTTACAGAGCCTAACATTGCATACCAATGCAAAGTTCCTGTAATCATGGCTGCACAGGTAAAAACTTCACTCTCCAAAGCCAAGAACACAGCATCCACAGGACCTGACAACATCCCAGGCTGCCTTCTACATGAACTACAGAATGAACTGGCACCCCACCTAAGTACCATGTTCAATCATAGCCTCACCTCAGGCTTTGTGCCCATTGAATGGTGCACCGTGACAGTTATCCCACTCCACAAAGGGGGGGCCACAACAGACCCTGGGAACTACCGCCCCATTAGCCTGATGAGCCTCGTCTGCAAGGCCATGGAACATATCATCATGGAACTCATAAAAAAAGACATTGGAGATCTCCAAACCCTGGACCCCACATACTATGGGTTTGTAAAAGGTAGATCATGTCTCCTAAACCTAATAGACTTCTTTGAAGTAGTCACCAAAGCCATAGATGAGGGTAAGGTCATTCACACAGCCTATCTAGATCTCGCCAAGGCATTCTACACCATCACCCACTCTGGAATTATAGATAAACTCACTAAACTACATATAAATCCCTATGTCACAAGATGGGTTGCCAACTGGCTTACTGAAAGAACCCACACGGTGAAAGTAGTAGACTCCAAATCAGACTTCAGACCAGTGACAAGTGGAGTACAGCAGGGTTCAGTCCTGGGTCCTCTCCTGTTTGGTATCTACTTCTCTGAAGTACAGGCTAACACAGAAGGTCTTTGGCTAACTAAATTTGCAGATGACTGTAAACTAGGAGCCATAATTTAAACGCCTAATGATGTGGACATCCTACAAAAGGGCCTCACTGAGACAGATGCCTGGTGTCAAAGACATGGTCTCAAGCTCAATGCCAAAAAGTGCATTGTCATCCCCTTTGGTTAAAATTCTGTACCCATGAACTACCACATAGGCGGTAGTCTACTTAACACTGAAAGTGTGATAAGAGACCTTGGGACACAGGTGGACAGTAGTCTCTCCTTTGATTACCACATTGCCAAAGTGGTCAGTAAATCCTTCTACGTGGCATACTTCATCACAAAAGGTTTCTCATCCAGAAAAAAAGAGGTCATTGTTCCCCTCTACTCATCACTCATTAGACCCATTATAGAGTACAGCACCCCTTTTGGTATGTACCTCACAAGACATCTACAACAACTGGAAAGGCCGCAAAAATACCTCACGAAGAGGATTACTGGCCTCAAACAGATGCCTTATGCAGACTGTCTCAAAAAACTCCAGCTTTACTCCATCACATATCGCCTACTCAGAGGCAATCTCTGCCTAACATACAAAGCTATGTCAAACCCAGAGCTGTTGGACATGCTCCACTTAAAGAAATACCAATCCCTCCGAGCTACATGCTCTAGGGACCTAAACCTTGTCAGCATAATAAACAGAACATGCTGGAGGGATAGATTCCTGTCTCAGAGACTTCCCATACTCTGGAACAGACTACCTATCTATGTCAAACAGAGCTCCTCATTAGCACTCTTCAAGAAAAATCTTGATGATTGGATGGGTAATAGGAAATTCACCCCGGGGATCACTTCTGTGGTTCTGCTTGACAGGGGCACAGGAAAATAATTTTCTTGGGTGGCAAATGCCAGGGTACTTTTTTGGCTAGGCTTGTATAAGCCCTAGGGCCAATAGCCTAGTACCTACCTATGAACCTATGAACCTATGAACTTCTAGCCATAGCCCATGACATTTCTTTTGCAGGTAATATGAGCATAAAGCTTACTAAGAGATGAATTATACAGAACTTTTATTGGCCTGGGATTATACGGTATGTAATAGGGTACTACAGGACCTGTGATCAATGCCAAAAGGTAGGCAAGGCAGGAGACAAAATCATGGCTCCATTGATTACTTTGCCTGTGATTGTAGAACCATTTCAGAGGGTAGCTATGGATATCATGAGGGCTCTGAGTACTCCAAGTTCTACAGGGAAGAAGTATATCCAGGTAGTAGTAGATTATACTACTAGATACCCTGAGGCAGTGGCTCTGCCCTCCATTAAGTCAGAGAAAGTGGCAAATGCTTTGTTAGAAATTTTCAGCAGGGTAGGTTTTCCAAGGGAGATATCGACTGAGCAAGGTACCAACTTTATGTTAGACCTGCTGGCTTGTCTATGGAAACATTGTGGGGTGAAGCTTCTAAAAACACCCCCTACTATCCCCAGATTAATGGCTTTGCGGAGAGGTTAAACTCTACATTAAAGACTATGCTACAGGCATTTGCAGATCAGGTTAAAAGGAAGTGGGACAAATATTTGTCCCATTTACTATTTGAATACAGAGGGGTACCTCAGGAATCTATAGGCTTTTCACCCTTTGAGTTGCTGTATGGGCATAGGGTGAGGGGGCCTTTAGATGTGATTCATGTGTAGTGGGAGGATGAGTGTGAATCCCACAAGGAGTCTGTTGTGGCATATGCCCTAAACTTCAGGACAAGGTTTTGGGAGCTCATGGGTTTGGCCCAGAAGAACCTGGCTGTAGCCCAACAGCAGAAGAAGGTTTGGTATGACAGGAAGGCTTAAGCCTGAGAGTATACTGTGGAGCAACAGGTTATGGTGCTCATTCCTGTCAGACACAATACGTTACAGGCAGCTTGGGAAGGACCCTTCAAAGTGTTAAGGAAAATTAGTGATGTTAACTACATGGTAAACTTGGTAGGCAGAAGGCAGGGACATAAGTTGTACCATGTTAACATGATGAAACAGTATAATGATAGAAAGACCCTGGTGCTGAATATTTGTACTGGATGGCAGGAGGAGTCTGAGGGGAATCTGGTGATTGATCTTCTCATTGAGGCTCGGACTGACACCTCTGTGGGAGAAGTGGCAATATCTCAGCAGCTATGCCCTATTCAAGTTAAAGAAATATGAAAGGTGTTACAGGAATTTGGGGGCATGTTCATTCAGAAACCTGGGTGCACCCACCTAGTGCAGTCCTTGGGCTTCCCCAGTAATGTTGGTACTGAAGAAAGATGGTAGTGTAAGATTCTGCTTAGACTACAGAAAATTGAACAGTTATATGCATGCTGCTATGAGTTTTTGTGCAAGCACAGCTGCACTAGTTTGTGCATTGCTAAGTAGCACAGCACTTTTTTGAATGTTGCCCAATGATGTGTAAAGGCAGGAAAATGGGCTATATTAAGCCTAGTAGGTGGGAATACAGAAGACTCCATTGGAGTTCTATCACTGATAGTATAAAATGGCTGGCAGTGGTGAAGTTGAGCACTTTCTGGTGCAGCTTTTTGGCATTCTGGAGTCCAGGGTCATGGTTGGGCTCCTTGGACAAAACCATATGAACAGGCTGCTGCATGGTGGTTTCCAGGGCTCAGAGTTTAAGGCGGAGGCCTGGTACTGGCTAACCAGAGAACTCACCAGTGTCACTGGTATCTCCAACATAGGTGAGCAGTGTCGTCACCACCATGATGACCTAAAAAGATGGAAGAGGGGACTCTTGGACACCTGGGTCCAAGAAGTGATGGTATAGAATGTCTCACAAGTATGCAAGTACTTTTTCCTGAGTTTTACCAATATGTAGTCTGAATGTCTGCAAATCTTGTACGCATAATGATGTGCTTCTCTCCCAACAGCTGCAGCTGAAAGGGCTCGCAATGTCAAGTCACATGCTGGGCATTTGGCCAGGTTGTAACGTGAGTGTGGTGAATACAGATGTATTCTGCTAACTAGTGAAATAAGTAAAAGAGAGTAAAGCATCAACTGCAATAAAGTATATGCAGTAAAGGTTGTAGTGCAGTAAATTTGGAATTAGAGCTGTATTCCAATAAATGAATAATGTCAACTACACTGCAATACAAGCAGGGAACAATACCAATAACTAAATTACAGTATATGCAGTGAAGTTTGTAGTGCAAGGAATGTAGGCTTAGAGCTGTATTGCAATAAATGAAAAATACCAACTGTAGTGCAATAAAAACATGAAACAATACCAATAACTGCATTGAAGTATATACAGTAAAGTCTGTAGTACAATAAATGTGGAATTAGAGCTGTACTGCAATACATGAATAATGCCAATTTTTCTGCAATTAAAACATGAAGCAATATCAATAACATCTAGGAAAATAGTGTACATTAGGATTGTGTTGTAACCATTGCAGTAGAGCTGTATGCATTGAGGCTGTAAGATAAGGAGCTGCAGTCAAGTATGACACTGTAATAGCTGTAGAATCCAAATCTAATGGCTACAAATTGTATTGGTTAACTCATATAAGTACTGTTCAAGGCTGTCTCTAGGCCAATATTGATCACATAATGCTCTGCCATCCACAGAGCTCAGGTAATAAAGGTATATGGGTGAGGTAGCCAACTCCATGAGCTGATATTGTTTGCTGACTTCACAGATATGATACTGAAATGTAGCTTACTTACCATATGTGTTATGCTTGTATTTCATGCATGTGTGTTATACTGTCACTGCAGTGTAGTATAACACTGTCATAGTACTACCACTTCATATTTTGGTTCTAGGTGATCTCTAGGCAAATATCAGTCAGTTGGTAATTAGCAGTGACTCAGTAGCTCAGTTTATTAAATGCTTTGTATACAGCTCATTTTACCACACACAGTCCAGGGTTTGAAACCAGTGGTATGTAGTAGTAAATATTACAGTAGCATAGGTTCATAGAGTAGTATTAGGCTAGCTGCAGTTTAAGGCCAGTTTAAGCCTAGCCACTTACCCTACATACGAATCAAACCCTACACCTTGTGATCATAAGGTAAACACCTTAACCATTATGCCAATCTCCCACCTCCCTTGTAATGCTCACAAATTTTCTCTCCACAGGAACTACAGGTAAATGAGTGAAGTAGTTCATATTATGAGTAGATAATTCTGTGTTTAGATATCACAGACTGTTAAAATCATTAGCAAGAATGTGCGCATCAGCAATGCTAAGTCAGAAATAAAATGTGTAATACTGGTATGGCTATATGCCTAGAGTGTCTGTTAAACATTGCTGCAGTCAATTAATATATCCTGTGCAGATGTCACCTGCAGTCCCTTCCATTGGCTTCTATTCCCATGGCTGCCAACCAAGGCATGACAGCTGTTTACTGTCTCTACTGTACACATGCATGTCTTGCATGTGTCACATTTTCACATTATGTAATTAATAGTGCATAATCTGTCTGTCACAGGATTACCATGGAAATGATTACATAGATTGCAAAGTATCACCAAATCAGTCCACAGAATATCTTGGTAGTTATATAGGTCCACCTGATGTGCAAGAGTTATGTGTAGTTGTGTACCCACAGTTGTTACTGCTTGGCCCATAGTGTCCCATGCAAATAGCTTGAGAGCTATGTACATGCTACATCAGCTATAGAAGACTTGTAGTCACTGTACACATAAACAAAATACAGACCTGTAGAGTAGATAGTACTACTGTTGTCAAAGAAATAACTGGAAATATTACTATGTCATGGCAGAACACTGTAAATAACCTAATTACATATCAATACATATTACGTGAAACATAACAATAAATAACATAGCAGTCCATATGTTAACAGCATGCCAGCAACAGTTATAGCATAACTAACCTATTATTGTTTTATTTTATGATGGTTGAATATTAACATACCTTGTTACATTACCTGTTTTGTTGGCGTTATGCTACAGCTGTTATTGGCATGCTGTTAACATACTGACTGCTCTGTTATTTATTGCTATGTTTCACATAATATGCATTGATATGTAATTAGGTTATTTACAATGCTCTGCCATGCTGTTATTACTAACAATTATTTTTTCACAACTAACCTATACTTATTGCTATATCTCCATTTCTACAGCACGTCAGGTTAATCCGGTTCTGGATGATCCGCCTTCCTTCCCTCAACCTCTGCTGGCACCAGGTATTAGCACGTCTGGGATCCAGACCGGTGGTGCCCCCTCCACTGCCCCTGCACCACCTGAGCCATCGGGTAAGACCACCTCAAGGGATGGGGTCCAGCCTCCTCCTGAAAGGGGTGGGGTGGGGGCATTGTCACCAAGGCTGAACTGCCTTTCATGGTGTGCAGGATTGTTTATAGGAGCTATGAATGCTGCATGAACCAGACTGAGGGCATGCTGGCCAACCTGGTGCGACAGCCTTGCCCTGGCACCCAGCCTCCAGCACAGGCACCCTAGGGGCAGTAAAGGAGCAGTGTCAACAGTCTCATGGGTGGGGACATGAGTCATGTTACTGCCATGTGGAGGCACATATGATTTGGATTTCACAGCACTCTCTCCATCCAAGGTGTTCACCCACCTCATGTGTCACACACCACCCCTGTCTGCTTTCTTATCTGTCTTGTCTGTATGGAAATGCATCCTCTGCTACTCAACTAACACAGGTAATTTGCTCCAATTGGCTTGACAACACAGTTATGTTGTCCTCACTCCTCTCTCTGCGGTTAAAATTCATCTACAAAATCTAGCAAAGTGCACAGCTGTTGCTGTACAAGAAAAGGATAGCTATGGTTCTTTCCTACACCTGTATTGAACATCCTTACCTGTCTTTCACTATGTTTTTCCCCCTGCTTGCCCCAATTTCACCACTTTCCTATCTCCCCTTTTTTCTTTATATGTTTTAGCCTGGAGCTGCACAGCGTACCACATTGCACAGCTTCACGTAGCTCAGCTAAGTAGAGTTTTAATGAGTGTATGTGTTCATAACATTGTAAGTCACATGTACAAAATAAACACCTCTGCCATGTTTCAAACCTAAGCCCATCATACCTGCAGTACACTGCATTAACCTTCCATGCCACACAGATCTTAATTAAAACAAATGTTTGTATTAAAACATAGAGATTGCCACTTACAGTAGTTAGGTGTGTCTCAGCAGAGCTGTTCATTGTGCCATATTGTGCAAAGTGGAATTAAAAATCAGTGGGAAAAATGGAGTGTTCCCTGGACTCTGGTGCAATAATAGACCACTAGACAGCCAAAGACATAAAAATGGATGTAAGTGAGGCCTGTGATAGCAGGTAAATGTGCCCTTGTATCAGCAACACGCAGAAAGACACCTGCTAAGGCAGCAATGGCAAAGAACATGTTAATCTTGGACCCTGGTGAAGAAATAGAGCCATAGAAAGCCATGCTGATACTGATGGATGCAGACAATGTGTGTCACAGCCTGTATGTCTGCAAATATACATTGCAAATGCACCTGCTGTAGCAATGACTCATTAACTCTGTCTGTTAAATGCCTTGCATGCAGTACATTATGCCACAAACAATCCAGCGTTCAAATCCAGTCTTGTGTTGTAGTGCAATTACATTATTTTGAAGACAGCAATTAATGAGTCATGCAATTTTATCCACACAGGTTACTGCTAATTAATGAACTATTATCTATTTTGCGAGTCAAAGGCCTGCATGTGGGGACAAAATGCACATATTCATATAGCATAAGTATATGTTGCCTACTACTCTGTAATTGGCACTGCAGCATAACAGATGTACCTTAATCATATGCCTCAGTTGGACTGTAAAGGGTACCCTTACCCTGCATCTGCCATAATGACAGGGCTGCCAGAGTTGCCACAGTTACATGTACAGCTTCTTGTCCTTCAAAGTGTTCGCACTCTACCCTATCTATTCTAGGCTGCAGCAGTTGCGGCCTGTAGCACACACACCTGTATGTAAAGGTAGCTATTACACATCTATCATACCTCCCAACCCCATAGTACAAGGGATATGGACACAGCCATACTTAATGGGAGGGACAAAGGTCCAGTGATTGAGACATCTTTTACAGTTTGCTCCTACATTGATAGTAAGTTGATACAATAACATCTATTGCATTAGCATGTATATTCAGAGGGGTATGAAATCTAACACTCAAATGTGTGTGTCTTCCATTACTGACCTCAACCCACAATGCTTGCCAGTGAATTGCCAGATGACCACAATGTCATGGGACACTGACCACAAATATGAAGCAAAACTGTGGACATACTGCATAAATCTCTACAGTTGACAGGTATGGTAACTACCCTCTGTGATGCTGTAGTCTCCATACCTCAGTAATGTCCATCTTAACAGCTAAGAAAGGGGCCTAGCTCTACATGAAGGCCTTATATATTGCACTGTGGTGGAATGTCATTGGCTAATTATAGCACAATTCAGCTGTTTTGGCTGCATTTACTATATTAGAGCCACACATTAGTGTCAAGGCAATTACCTGCTAATGAGCAATACCTTAAAATGGCAAGCAGCTGGTTATAGGGAACAAGTCTTTATGAGATTTACCTCACACAGAGACCATATTTTCAAATGATTACCGGAAGCAAAGTTTAACAAAGGAGTACTGCATTCAATCAGGTATGTAATTGATTTCTCTATATAACAGGATGCAGATGTGAGGATGGAGGTATGGGGAATAGGGATCACAGCAGTAAGCCTGTCTTAGATCTATGGTAATGACATGTTATTGATACTCAGCTGTCCTATAACTACAGGCATGCCTCTCAAAAGTTCCTGATTTCAATTCACATCTTAGCTTTGTCCCCATTATTTCCTCCTACAATGGATAGCTGTTGTAGGGAAGCTAGCGCATTACATGTAAAATATAGTGACAATAAGTAAGGGTGTATATTCCTGTAACATCAGATGATGTACACTAATTCACCTCTTCTCATTCTGTCATTGTCTCACATAAATAGTTCTAACATTTTAAATGTGTCCCTGATTGTCCCTAATGTTCTCTGGCTAAGTCCATGATCCTGTTTATGTTGTTCCCTGTCTGGTTGAAAGTTATGCCTAACATTGCTGTCAACCTGTTACAACAAGATATCTGAACAAAGCCATAATTAATGGAGGGGTAAAGGCCCAAAATTAGGGACACTGTAACTATTGCTAATACAAAGTAAGAAAGTGGATAGAATAACAGATATTACATTAGTATAACTGTGTTCTGAAGGGTATGATGTCTTAAACTCAGAAGTCTGTCCTTATTTTCTGTCATCAGCCATCAATGATTGAACAATATTTTGGCAGAAATCCACAGTGTGGTGTAAAAATGGACAAAACTATGAGGCAAACATCTTGACATCCTGCAAAGATCTTTATAGTTGAGAGGTATGATGCCTACTGAGAACATATACTACAGTAGGTTTGTATTGTTTTCTCTCATTGTGGCAAACCAGTGTTGCTGGACTGTCCCCATATAGTGGTTGTAATAGCACACTACTATTTGTCTGGCAGTGGCTGTATGATATATTAGTGGGTGTATGCCCATAGGGGCACACCACAGTAGACTGCCATGCTGGGTGTAGGAACATACAGCAGAATCTGTCATGGTACACAGGGACATACCCCAATATTGCTAATATCTTGGTGGTATCCACACATGTAGTGTGCGGTATCCACAAACGTAGTGTTTTGCCAGATTGTGGGGTATAACATGTGAAAAAGCAGTGAACAGTGCAGGCCATTATGGGTGTGCTGGATCTGTACATAGTTGATGTGTATGTATCTGGTCCTGTAATGTGTTCCCCTCTGTTTGTCTTATAGAAGCCGTGTACTGCAGAAGACATGCCCCTTTTATGGATGTGGAAAATGACATAATAGCAGATGGACAGCACTATCAGATCTTGTTATCTAGGGGGAGGCATAATCAGGAACAGCGGGAAGCATTGTGGGCAGACCTTATGCAGGATGTCAATCAGACTAGCCAACAGGACAGGACCTATGAGCAGGTCCGGCACCAGGCTACAGACATGCTGAATATTGCATAATGAACAGCAGCTGATGTTGCCAGGTGTCACCACCGGTGGAGGGTCTGCGACAGAACAACCACTTTCTGCCACAGAAGAATTCCTGGCAAATCTAGGAACACACAGCAGCTCCCAGGCATCCATCACACCATACATCATGGAGGAGGGTGCCACAGTGTTCACAGCAGAGGATTTCTCAGGTAAGCATAATTTGCTCATAGGTTCATAGGTAGGTACTTGGCTATTGGCCCTGGGGCCTATACAACCCAGCCAAAAATGTACCCTGGCTTTTGCCACCCAAGAAAATTATTTTCCTGTGCCACTGTTGAGCAGAGTCACAGAGATGGTCCCCGGGGTGAATTTCCTATTTCCCATCTAATCATCAAGATTTTTCTTGAAGAGTGCTAATGAGGAACTTTGTTTGATATAGGCAGGTAGTTTATTCCAGAGTATGGGAAGTCTCTGGGACAGGAATCTATACCTCCGGCATGTTCTGTTTATTGTGGTGACAAGGTTTAGGTCCCTAGAGCATGTAGCTTGGAGGGATTGGGATTTCTTTAAGTGGAGCATGTCCAACAGCTCTGGGTATGACATAGCTTTGTATGTTAGGCAGAGATCACCTCTGAGTAGGCGATATGCGACAGAGTAAATTTCACCAGTGTAATACTGTATCAGTCATTGTGGCAGGCTGTACATACCTGTACATGGGTGTCAGGTCTATCTGCATTGGAGGGGTGTTGGGATTTATGCTCAGCTGTGCACACATACTTAGAATGTCAGCAATGCAGCTAGTATCACAGTAGCTACTGTACATGTGGATATATGCATATATTATCCTGTTGTGCCACAACATTTGGTGGTGCTGGCAATACCTCTCCCTTGCCTTTTCATAGGTCCATCAGGTGTGGCCAAAGCCAGTGGTCCTGTACCTGGTAAATGTGATACTGTTTTTTATGGATCATATATACCCTAGGAAAGTTAAGGGCTGACATATTACCCTATGTACAAATGTTGTTTTTAGCCAGAGTAGTATATTTGTATGTTCCATTCTGGAACAGTTAACTACAGTTTATAGACTGGGTAATCATAGGTGTATATTTGAATGACCAATGACATGTTTATACTTATAGTTATGAGCAGTTACACAGCCTGGTATACATGAGGCAATTACTCCAAGTTGCTTGTTCAAAAACAAAAGGGAGATGGTACATACCTGAGGCAATGACACTAGTACTGGCATATTATCAAGATAAATATACTGGGTTTTATGTGTAGTTCTATCAAGCATACTGTCATATTATATACCTTACAGACATATTGTACTGGCAACTTTGGATGTGGATGAAGTGCATCGTATAAAGGGCTTGACTTGTCTGTGTATGTTGTTGTGAGGTTGCCTGCTGTGCATGGGAGTGGAGATGAGAAGATGTGAGACTGGTAATGCAGTTGTGGATCCTCATTTCTTTGAGTCTGTGTGGATTACCATACATAAAACTGCAGGTAGTAGTGTACTGCTTTTGTCTTGGTTTTCACAAGTGACCAAGGGGGTTGGAGTCTGTCCCCCTCACAACCTGATGTCAGTGTCTCATCAGGCTCTGATGATGATGGTGACCATAGTGAGGGACAGGTGGGGTTGTTGGGGGCTGAATCTGTCCCGCAGGTTGGCATCCCTCTTCTGCCCCATTGTCACTACACACAGTCAGTATGTCCACACATACCCAGTCCCAGAGGCCAAAGATATTGGACACTCAGAGGGGATGACATTGAACAGGACAGTGTGGCAACTATGGCGCCAGTGAGTGTAGTCACTGGCCATAGCCAGACAGCTGGTGAGGACCCACACAGGCGGATTGACAGAAGTGTTCATAGGAGAACTGTTGTCCATCCACCACCTGTTGTAGGTGTCACATCACAGGTCACTCAGCACATGTTTCAGTGTGTCATGGAGGCACAGGCACGTTATGAATGCAACACCAGATGGATGCTTAGGGTTATGGACTTAGCACAGTCTGACATCCATGACTGCCTCCACTGCATTGGGGAAACCCTAGATCAGTTCACTGATGCAGTGGACCAATGGTGGGCTGAGACAGTGTCTGTCTTTGACAGCACAGTGTCTGTGATGGAGCATCTGGTTGGAGTTGGGAGTCAGACAGGTGGACGTAGGTCAGCAACACTATATGCTGAGTGTCCATGTGGGCATATACAGTCATGCTCTCATAGTAACAATACCTCCAGCACTACAGAGGGAAATGTGCTGTCCACACCATGATGTGGCAGGCCATGGGCATGTGGTCCTGAGCCATCTCATGGGAGACACAGCCCAGCAGACAGCAGTCACCATCAGGTATTAGCATCACATCTGACCTTGGGCATTGTGGTGCCAGTGCTACTCCTGGCAGAGCCAATTCCAGTGTTCATGGCCAGAGACAGTGAACTGTTAACTCTACTATGTGCAATCCACAGCTGTCCAACATACACATGTGTAGGGCTAGCATGCTGCTTGACTGTGTACATGCACGCACTCAAACACCACTGTCACATGTAGGTTACCAACAGACACACACAGCACCTCTCCATGGCCCATCTAACCAACACGCCTTCCTGACTCACACACATTCTGTCAGCTGTGTGGCACAGCTTAGGCCTTTAGTAACCCCACACCAGACTCTGTGAATATGATTATACCTGTGCCACATCCCTGCCATCCATGCCATTAATGCACGGAAATGCTACTATGTGTCTGATGCACAGGGTGTCTACATTCCTTGACATGTATTTTTGTAGTGCAGTATTGTTTTGCCATACCACTTGTGGGTCACAACAGGTACTGTATGCTGGTATGTGTGTCATGACTACACATCACACTTTGTGAATCTTTGTTACATGATGCTGGACTGGCGATAGTGTTACAGAATGACAAGTCTGTCACAGACCTGTGTATGTTTCTGTTCCAGGAGTCTGAGAGGGAAAAACTATGGGCACATGGTGGCAATACAATAACACAAGATTGCATGGTAGCACAGCAGAAATACGATGTCAGCAAGGTACAGCAGTATACGTGCATGGCTCCCTTGGAGCATATGTATAGAATAGTCCAACAGGGACAATGGGTGCAGTCAGTGTAATCATACATTCATATTTTGTGATAAAGTCTGCTACCCTTGTTAAGTGTCATCTGGGTTTTCTGAGTTTACAAATCTAGAAGGTGTGGTGATGGAGTTGATACATCTACAAATATCCTGTGTCTGGGTTAGGCAAGGGGTGGACATCAGTTATGATTATGTAGAGTAGGGCAATTTAAGGACAGCAGCTAGTCACATGGTCTTAAAATACATAATGATTGCACAGAGATAGCCCATATGGACATGTCCATAGTGCTGCAAGGGAATATATTTACACACACACACGCGCACACACACACACACACACTTGGCTGATGCGAGATTAGAACCCCAATCTATTTATTATTATATACTATAGCTCGCAATACTTATTGGATAAGCTACAGAATGTATCTGATATTAGATAGTCTGCCAGTACTCTTAAGGTGGATGGCATCAGCAGGCCTTATTTAGGAGGGCAATGTAGAGGCCTGCAGCTAGTCACAGGGCTATAAAATGCATAACCATTGCACAGAGATAGCCCATATGGGGATGTCCATTGTACTGGAAGGAGATATATTTTCACAAACACACACACACACACACACACACACACACAGCTGGCTGATGTGAGATTAGAACCCCTACCTGTCTACTATTACATACTATCATGCACCACAGGTTATGTCTGTTGTATATGTGATTGCAGGCACAGTACTCATGGAGTACGCAAAGTAGCCTTGTGTTGGACAGCATGTGTGGCCTGTAGAGTGATATTGTTTGGTATTGTTATTGCATCTGTGTCCTAGGAGTGGGATACCTGTTAATAACCCTGCTATGTGTATACAGTTACCAGTATGGCCATATGTGGCTGGTTGCAGTTAGATAGGCAACATGTGGCCAAGGATAATATGGCCTATCCAAGGCATGCATTGAAATCATTTTACATTACAACAACTGGTCACCTGAGTCTGGCTACAAGGTGAAATTCTGCAGGCACAATGGTCTGTGGGAGAGTAGATTATATACTGTTGCAGCCTTGGTCTGGTTCCTTTGGACAACTCTTGTGATATGTATGTGCAGATAACCTCAGCATTCTGAGGATATGTGGGGAAATTCTGACATCCCTGCCTTAATTTTTGTCTATTGATTTTTGGTTCAACTTCTATCTGTATAATTTGTCTCTGTATAATGTTTTAGTTGAAATGTTATGCAGGGCTCCCCTCTGTACTGAAAATGGGTCCCTGATCCAGTGGACTTTCCCGGTCAACAAAAGTCAATAAATAAATAAATAAATAAATAAATATCTGTGAGTGTATAACAGGGATGTCTCTTTAAATGTTGCTGTGTGTTTACGTTATGTAAATGTGTTATGTAGATATATGTGAAGAGTCTATACATCATTGTAATTTCTATAGCGATATATATATATATATATATATATATATATATATATATATATATATATATATATATATATATATATATATATATATATATATATATATATATATATATATATATATATATATATATATATATATATATATATATATGGGTATCATATGTATATGTGAAACATACTGATAGATACACTAATCATGTGTGAGGGGGATATGGCCAGACAGATATGTATACACAGCTCTCTGTATATACAGATGTATTTCTGCATAGCAGGTCTTTGTGAGGAAGAGACAACAGACTTGCACTCAAGTTAGCTAAGTGTAGGAGCATGACCAGTGTAACTGTCAGTATTTGCATGGTGATTCTGGGCCACAGCTACCTGTACTCTGGTCTGGGATTTTGTGTGCAGTAGACATTGGCTGCTGCATCTGTTTCCACAGAACAGCACTCCCCTGAAATTGTCCAAAACATTTCCCAGGTGTGTGCTTTACTTAATATGTGACTGAGGTACATAATGTAATGGCACACACAGGTGACAGTCTGCATACTTCTCACTGCACATGTTTTTTTGCAGAATATCTGGCATTTAGCCCCATATGTCTGTTCTGTTCCTCATACATTTGTGGTGTTCAGGTATAATATTGCATAATACAGTCACTGAATTGTACTCACTACTGACACATTTATAATACAGTCACTGAATTGTACTGACTACTGACACATTTATAATACAGTCACTGAATTGTACTGACTACTGACACATTTAAGTAATGGCCTTTACATCCTGCAGCTATTCTGTTCTGTTGCAACCTGCTGTTATACTAGTCACCTTCTAGGTTCATCAGAGCATGTGCAATGTCTGTCTGTAGTTTTGCCCTTTTGTCCCTCATTCACTCTGACTTTATCCAGCTGTTTTACAGTAACAGATTGAGGGGTATGAAACTCTGTGGGAATACCACCATACAAGTACCTCACATGCAGAAGATGTGGATGCTGCCAGATTCAAACCATCAATATCATCATCCATGCTAATGTCATTAGCCCAGTGAGCCACACCATCCACCAAACAGATGTGTCATTTCTCACATAATCAACAACATGCAGACATACATTGTCACCCTCTGCATTATGTGACCCATACGATATGTGGACAGGTTCTATGTCACAGCCCTAGAATTGGTTGGTCTGCTGATATATCATTGCAGACGTATGGTTACAGCAGTTGTATGGGAACACTGGTGTGTTGGGGGAGGGGGAAGAACTGCACATGATCTGCTGGCATAGACAGTAGTGCAAATATCATGTGATCCCACTGTTAAACATCTTCTTTGACTGCTGTAGTCAAAATTTCAACCATGAGGCTTAGTGAATATTACGGAACGCATACTATTGGACTGGGTACCTGTAGTCCCATGTGGATATTACATCTCTCCAGATAGCCCACTATATTCCCTTGCATACATGTAGCAGGTCCATACATACAATAGCATATTATAGTACTACTTACAAGTGGTGTGTAGGTGAATGACTTACCTTATGAATGCATCAGTTGACAGAACTGTAGTTCAGGGCTGACTATGTCTGTTGCATGCATTACACAACCAATACATGGTTAGGTACAGGTTGTGTGGGTTGCCTGGCATCATTTTTAATATTTGTATGTGAGTCAGAGTAAGGTGTCAGTCCCTACAGGCCTAGGATGTCAGTGCATGTGCTATGCATTGTCTCTTGGCCAAGGGCATGGCAAACTGGGCACGCCTATGTATGCCTAGAGGGGCATCCTCAGACTGGGGTTACCTCCTCTGAGTCCCCCTGTGGGTGTGACTGTGGCAACCTAGGCACCAGTGGGGGGCTGTGTATTCCTTCCATTTGCTGATCCTGCTGAAGCTTTTTCTGCAGGATCATACTGTATAGCATGGTACATGCTGTGAACATCTGTGCAGCTGTCGCTGGAGAGTACTGCAGGACTCCACCAGATATATTGAGGCACTGGAACTGTGACTTCAGCAGCCCATACACATGTTCTATGATGTTCCTAGTTTGTGCATGTGCCTCGTTATGAATGGCATTCTTCTGTGGGTGTGTGTGCTTTTCTGATGGGTGTCATTATACATGGTTCCAGTGCGTAGCCAGCATCCCCCAGTAACTGACCACATGGGATGTCCCCCTTAGCAAACATCTGGTACAGCTGTGATACATGCCAGATATGGGAGTCGTGATAACTGCCAGGGCTGCCAGTACACACATTAATGATAATGCCTTAGGCATTGCACATGACCTGGCAGCTGATGGAGAGATACCCCTTGTGGTGGACATGGATTCCACCCTCCTCACCAAGCTGTGCCTTGATGTGTACATGAGAGCAATCTTTGGCACCCAGTACCTCAGGGTAGTGTGCTACATGGTAGAAATGTTAGATACTGCTGGCCCTCTCTTCAGGCATGTGGGGAAAATAAATGTGCTCACTGGCATGTGATAGCATGGCATACAGGAACTGATAGAGTATTCTGGATGCTGATGCCTACGAGACCCCCATCATGTCCCCAGTTGATTTTTGGAATGTACCTGTAGCTAGTACCATAATAGCTACAGATACCTTTGTTTCCACTGGGATGGCTTCCCCTCTGTTGGCTCTGGGTCTGAGTTGAGGGCAGCAGAGCTCAGTGAGTTCTTGTAGTATGTCCTTGTCCACCCTGTGGCCCTATACAATTTCCAACTCATGTAGCTCCTGGAAGGTTACCCTGGGCCTGAACACTCTTCTCCTTCTCAGTCTAGGCCTATTGTCAACTGTAGCTTTGTCCTCATCATCTAGCACATACAGATGTAGCAGACCTGCAGCAGCCCCTAACATTCCTACAGTTAAAAATCCTAAGTCTGTATTCCACTGGTGCAGAGTATGGGGGTGAAATTAGATTGTAGGGTGTATGCATCCTATATACTGCTCTGCTGTTGGTGCTGACTGTGTAATTGGCTACCTATGATGCCCACCTGCCAAGTACATCATTAAGAAGATTTAATTCTCTTAGTTTAAGTGAAACCTTTGTGAATGTGTACCATGTGGGGGGGTTTATTGCTACAAATGTGCAGTTTATGGTTCCTGCTATTTGACAAAGGTGGTCAAAATTATAGAAGACACACACTGTTAGCTAACTCCTGTGGTGTGCCTGGAAGCCATATATGATCATCCACATCTAGACTCATTATATCAAGGAACTTGAGTATTCTAGAAACAGAGGACTGTGAAATGCCCAGCATGTCTTTAGTTGTTTTCTAAAATACCACTGTAGCTATTATGGAAAGAGCTATTGAAATATTCGTCTGCACAGGCATAGTAAGGCCACAGCTTAAGTACACAATAATCACTTGATCAGTGAAATTACGATAAGGCAGTCACTGTCAGTAGCACTTACATTGGCACCAGATATCACAAGTGCATACTAGTTGTGGTTGGTGTTGCTAAGGCTAGTAGTATGCTGCTCTGTAGCAGCTGCAATCACTTGCAGCACTTCTGTTACATGCAACAGTGACAGTTTTGGCATAGCATACATTTTTGTAGGCAGGCGCAGACAGCTGTGCTTTTCCCTATGTAAATGTCTATAAATCATGATTACGCTCACCTGGCATACATTTTAATACAATCAAGATCACTTTTTTCTACTTCTTCATTTGAATTGATATGAAGTAGCCATTTGTATATATTTTCCTTTGTGATTTTGGGCTGACTGCACTGGGACTATGTATTTGCACCAGCCTGTTCTTGTGTGTGCATTGCCAATTCTGCATACCATAAACTTCATCTATGAATCCTGACCTTTATGTGAAACAGTTTCCGTAGTTTTAATTATAAGCTATATTTATTTTGATACACTGAACTGTATCCAAGGCCCATAATGCATCTGTCAGAGACTACAGACCTCAGTATGCTATATCACAGAGCATGACTTATCTAAATTATTAAGTATGAATATAGTTTTTTTGTTAAATACTTATTGCTGCCTACATTAAAGCTCTCTTACTGTTAGTTGTCATGCCAAATGACTTAGAAACAAAAGCACATTACATTAGAAGTATAACCATATAAATATATTTACACATACCTTGTGTTTAGCTATGAAAGAACAATGAAAAGAAACGATAACACTGTTGTATCTGCAAGGTCATAGTGATTACGCCTTAATGATTATATTACAATTGGCTGCAATTAAGGCTGCTGCATGTGTATCATAATTTACACAGTTATGATATTAGACGTTTACATATGGTTCATTAAATATTTGTCAGCTACTTTGACATTATATAGCTATTTCCATTTTCCACCCCCTGTATGGGTAACCTTTTTATTGGGAGTTTCTATGGACAAACAAGCACACATTTTATGTAACAAGAAGACTGTTTTCTGTAAAGTGCATTAAATAAACACTCAGTATAAGCCTAAACTACGGATGATGTTGTATACCCTTTTATGGACAGAAGCACACGATGAGCTGTTTTATGGCCCATCATAAACCGATTAAACCACTGGCAATAAAGTGTTGCAATTAGTGATAAAACCATGTTGCTTAGTGAGCCAAGAAAGTCATTCTTGCTTTTGGATTTTATTGAATTGATCGAGATGAAACCTTCAGCAATGTCAAACAAATCTTAGCAGGACAGAATTATTTAATTATTTAAACAAATCTTAGCAGGGCAGAATTCTTTAATTCTTTAATGACATGTGTGGTCAGAATATTCTTGAAAGTGGCTGTTATGCAGAAACATAAGCAGTTTGCAGTATTAGCCTTTCTTTTGAAGGCATTCTTTTTCTTGATTCAGTACACATTATATAAACTCACATAGCAAATTAAGTTAACATGAGAAAGGCCTTCTGGTCTAACAAACTCTATGCAATGGTTTATGACTATATTTGCTGTATGACAGAAACAAAGGTCTGGGTTTTATTGTATTTTATAGAATGTACAAAGACTCAAATATCTCAGAGTCGTAAGTATCCTGATCTAGAGAATAAAAGCAATGTCTTATCCTTCAGGCTAAAGTACCTGAACCATATACCGGGCAGACAATCATGCAGCTCCTCTGGGAGAAAATCTGATGTGATGAAGCACTGCATTTCTAAGCCAACAGCTGGAAAAGGTGCCATTTCCCTGGCGGTAAAAGAAAATGGTTGAAGTTGAGCTTGGAAATTAATGAGTCAAAGGATAACCATGTAGTATTTGCATATAAAACTTACAGAGTCAAGATATAAAGCCATACATTTACTCATGCCTCTTAAAAACTTAGAGCAGAAATCAGGGCCAAAGCCAAAAATAATGGGGGGACAAATGACAAAAAAGCAGGATATATTTCAAAATTGCTCTTGTGTAGAAAGTTGCTAAAAGTTTGCATAAGAGTCCATTTTTTTAAAGCTATGAAGTCAAAAACTCACATTTAGTGCTTGCAATCCTCTATGATTTGTCTGAAAACCACACATTTTATGAGGGCCAGACCAAAAATATGAGGCAAATATCTGGGCTCAATTCCAGAAGAATTATTTTTGGTATAAGTGACCTAAATCAATGTAAGCATGCTTTCTAGATGGACCTTACTCCAAAGTAAGTCATTTACGCTGAGTGTAAGTCTTTTGGAGTCTGGTCCCTTCAATATTCTGAAGATTCACAGTTTGTCAAATTTTAATGTCAGATTATCTGAACTGTGAATCATGAATTGTGATTTCATATACTGTCTTGCCTAGTAACCATTTGAAATGCAGGGACCCACTAGAATGACTCCTGATAAATGGAGACTGAATACCTGAAAGATTGAACTTATACATATTAAGTCCAAGATGCCATTTCTCAGAATACTTCCTTTTCTCTAAGGTATAGTGATGTCAAGTTTGGTATACATAAATCAAAGAGGTGCACGGGAGATTGCCAGTTTGTGATTCATAGTGAATTTCTCCTGCTTTTCCTCCCTGTCTGAAGATACAATATATAAAGAGGAATCTTGCCAATTATATCTGATTTGTAGTCCACAAAGATGCTATCGCTTGCTACTAGCCTTACAATTTCCAAGTGAGATCTGTCTTGGCCGAGCCAAAACTACTTGTGAACAGTGGTGCTCACTGGTCAAGAAGGTGGAGCTATAGACAGAGGATAACTCATTATAACTCCAGTAATCAGGAGGTTCTTGATAGGTTCGGAGTCAACAAGAACATCATAAGGGTCTTATTGAGTATGTATAACCCTAACAAGTGTACTGGAGGAATGCATGGACTTCCTGTACCTGTGGATACTATGGCATGTATAGCCTTCACTATACATGCCATAGGCATCTTCTAAAGACAGACTGGTGACACATTTGGTATCTCACAGGCTTTTGCCTTGAGGATACTGCAGCAGTTCCTAGATGGACTCTTTGCATGTGTGGATCAGTACATCTAGTTCCCAGTGTAACATCAGGACCGAGCCAGGACTACACATGCCTTTCATTGGATGGCACATTTCCCTCAGGTATTCAGTGCAATAGATTGTACCCATGCTGCAATCAGGGCTCCATGTGGTCCACATGGAGAGTAGAATGTCTGCAATATGAATGGTTATCATTCCATCAATTTGCCAGGAAGTGTGTGATTCATGGGGTACATCACCAACATCTCAGCCCACCTTCTGGCAGTGAACTTACTTCTCATATCTGGCATACTAGCACACTCTACCATTTCATCTTGCATGGTAGAATGCCCAGTGGTCATATTGTTGATAAATTGTTTTTTTTTTATTTTTTCCAATTGTATTAAGTAATAATTCAATGTGAAATGTATTGCTGAATGCTAAACCAATGTTCCTTTGTTTTGCCCCCCCATATTTTTTTTTGTTTTGTTTTTGTCTTTCAGGTGATACTGGATATCCACTAGAGCCATGGCTTATGACACCAGTGAGAAAGCCAAGTGGAACCAAGTGGAGCTGCAGGAGGCACCTATAACACATCATTTCCCAGACTCATATTGTCATTGAGAGGGTCTTTGGTCTTTTGAAGAGTTGTTTCATTCGCCTGAATGGGTCTGGGGTGACCTTCAGTATGACCCAGCTACTTCATGCAGGATGTTCACTGCATGTTGTAGTCTGAATACTATAATCCTGTACCAATCTGGTTGTGAAGTCACCCAGGTTGTCACTGCTGCTCCCAGTTCTAGTCTCACTGTGACTAATGTTGACCAGACAGCAGAAGCAATTAGTGACACCATGTAGCAGGCTTGTACATTGCATAGATCTGTGAATGTAAAAAAAAGAATATTTCCAGGACTATCGACTATGACATTCAAGTTAGATATTTATTTCTTGTAAAAAACAGAGTATACTTGATGGTTTCATTGATATCTGTGGGCTATGGTATATGGAACATGGTCTGTTGTCACTGCTCATCTAACATTATTTCTCATATTTAAATAATTCATTTTTTTATTTCAAAACAGCTACTCATTACTGTTTGTAAAAGTCACGTCTGAGGTCTCACTGACTCCAGTTCAGTAATGTTGTAAAGTATCATCTAAATAATAATCAAATTTTGAACAGTTTTGCACAATAAACTCTAGTGAAGTGGTTTACCTAAGTATGCACATAACTAACATCCTCAAGTGGTTTAATTACTAAAAATTGTCAGTTCAGAATTGCACGGGTTCATACCTTGCATTTGAATGTAAATGTATAATATTTTTATATCATGTAATGTTTTCTCAGTTTAAGATATGTCTTGTCTGTTGAGGTGCTGCACAGTAGTTTATTTTATTTTTACACATGGTAAATTGTGGTCCCAGAGACAAAAAAATATCATAATTTGTACAATTGTAAAGTGGCGGTAGTGTTTGTCTGTTTGACAGGATACTCATTTTAATCTGTCATGTTCTCATTATTGTGTTGCCATGAAAATTAGTGCATTATTATTTTTAAGTTGTAGGTAACCATTAATAGTGTCCTACAGTCTGATGTACAGATTTTACCGAACAGTTCCACAGTTCACTGAGGTTTTAAGCAGTACTATTACAGGAATGAAATTCATACAGTTGGAATGTGTCCTAAGTCCTCCTTTTTAAGTAACTTATTCTCTTTCAAGTTAAACATGGAAATGTAAAAAGTATAATACAAATCACACAACAAATAAAAGGTCCACTGTGTAACACGATATTAAGTATTCCAAAAGTAAAGACTGTCACAGTGGAGCGAAGCGTGGACTCCTGACTCATAGGTAAACAACTCTACAGTGTAAAGATGACTCTTTGATGTAAAAATTGAACAAATAGTTTTAATATGGTTAGCGCTTTCTCCACTATCTAAGTGGCTTCTTCAGACCATAAACAAATGACAATAAAATGCATTTCAGAAAATACTCACTATTTAAGACATGTCCACAGGTGCTCGTAATCATCCCCACACTACCAATTACAGATTCAAAAGCTTACAATGAGCATGATGACATTTCTACATGATTATGATACATTTTAAAGCAACACAGCATCTTCTAGTTTCCATAAACATATACATATATCTATCAACTATGCATTGGTTTAACACATTCACAAACCCATTGCTAAGAATGAAAAGATTTCTACCTACCTAAAGCAATGGGTCTAATATCATTATATTATCTAGCGAAAGAATGTAAGTAATTAATCCATTCAATGTCCGAACCCAAAATGCCGCTTAAGGCATTAGTTCAACTATCACGTACATATCAAAATCTGTCATCACTCCCTTATGTGTTATGTCTAAAAATATCTATATATACGCAAATGAGTCATTTCATTGCCCTAAGGCAACAAATACTACAAACATTGCATTCACCTATTACCACCATCCAGCTTCACTAAATAATCAAATAATACATCTTTCTCATACATCATACAATGACCATCTTAGTAATACAATTTCATATGGCCTCCATAAATCACAACTGACATGGACCACCATCTTAGTACTCCACTTATGTTCATATATAACACCCTTCATTCAATAATGGGCACCTCTTACAAATATGCCTATCGCAACTACTAAGAAGCTACAAGGCATACCCATAGGGCGTATCATAAATGTACTGTATACAACATCCTAAAAGCACTATGATACTTCAAACAACTAACAAATTATTCACATAATAAGGAGCAAATTTCCACTAAAGGATAATACATACAACATACTTGATGTTACTCTAACATTCTGCTCCCTATAGCATGTTTACTACTTAATTGTCAAAAACTAAATACTGGCTATTAACTTGCTCATATAACCGTAAGCGTACCATCGCTGGTTATACATTTTAATGTAACCAGCGTATTATCATTCCCCTTACTTCCAACTTTAAAGTAGGAATCTATTCCTATAGACAATCAAATATGACAAAACTAACATTAGCAAACATCATAAAAAATAAGCAAAAATCTATTAATGGCAATTGCTTCAGTATATTATAGATTATTGCATACTTCCTATAATATAGAGTTCCTATTAGTGAAACACTTCATCAGTAATACAACTATAATATAACTAAAAATAAAACACATCATTCCTCTTTATACATCATTTTACAGCATGAATAATAATTATATATCTAAAACCGCAGCTAACCAATTTCGATAAAATCTAGAGCATGCAAATTATACAGGTCTGGATGTGTATAGACTGACACATCCAGACCAGTAGCAATGATCCTATAGTTGTACATCCAATTGATCTCTCATCTCATTCACTTCTAAATCAACATATAAGAGAACAGTCTAATCTACACATATGGATAACAGAATATAACTCTAAACAATATATAATCAGTGAATCAAAATACAATTTTGCAATTTGTAGCAGAGATGTTATACTTGAATCACAATAGGTCTAGCTCAAGTGTCATACACATGTCCTAAAGATAGGCTAGGTGACATAGTGATTTTGAAGAGGGGCTGTCATGAGAGCTGGATGGTGAGATGGTCATATGTTATGGCCTATTTGATGTAGGTGATCCTGCAGACACTGATCTGACATTGCTGCAAGAATGAGGCCTTGAATGAGAGATTCTACTAGGTGTAGATAAATGTTGATGTGGCCAGCATGAAATCCATTGAGCTTGCTTCCCCTGACTATTTAAACGACTTTATTTGGAAGTGCTTGTTGTCTCATGTGATCTGCCCCCATATGTCCAGACATCACCCCATCCTCTTCTCTTTCCATGAGTGACTCCTACAGCAAAGGCCAAAAAGTATGAATATTGCTCTTATAAACTTAGAACGTCACTACAATCACAAATTTTGCATCCACTTGGATTTTTTGAAGGATAAGAAACCTGAAATTCAAATTCATGTAATTTTTAGATGATTTCAGTCTTCAAGGATTTGCCAGAAAAGCCACAAATTTTATGAGGAACAGACTAAAAAAATTAGGTAAAAATTGGAATATTCTGTGAAAATCTTGACAGCTGAGAGGTATGTTTGCCCTCTTCTTGCAATGTGTTAATATGCAGTTTCTTCCATCCAGTGCATGGATGTCCTGGATAACTTGATTCCACGATTTTGCCCTTTCAGCTTGATTGACACCCCACCCTTAACAAACAGACTTTTCCCGTATGTCCTAAGGCCTACCATGAGTATGTGATTTCTCTCATGTTGTTCTTTTTCAGCCTTGATCCCTTGTTTTGCATCATTATTGTACATGAAAATGGCCACAGTCATGAAGAAACATCTTTTGAGTTAATCATTAGTCAAGTTGCACAATGCTGACCATGTGTGCCTGCCATCCTCTTATAAAATAAGTTATGTAACACAAACCCCAGGATTATACATAGACATACAAAATCTCAGTCCACCCAAGGAAAGCTGTACTATATTATTGTCTGCAGTATCATAAATACATTTAGAACAGTAAAACAATCATGTTTTAACAGATTCATCCGTCCCCTAGTCAATACCATTTTCATAATACTGTCATTTTTCATTCTTCAGTGACACTCAGAAATCTCCAAGTAAAGACACATGTATGTTCAGTCAACAATACCCCCATACCAATTCAGTACTTCACAATTAAAACACATATCTGTGTGCAATCACTAAATGACACTAAAGTAAATATTTTTTCTCAGTGATCACTAATCATTTCTGCTGCTGCTGTAATAAATTTCCATTAGCAAATGATAGTGTTACACTATTCTCTAAAGCCTACTGCCTAAAGCTATGGTAATATTCCCATCATATCAGTAAAATCATTTCATGAAGGTAACTCCTTAATTTTACATCAGTTTAAAATGTTTCATATTAAATAACAATATTATTATTTTTTTCTTACTTTAAGTCTGGAGTTTCCTAATGCATTTGCCACCCAACTTGAGTAATTGCAAGTTAATATGGCAGTGTCAAATTATCTCACATAAAGTCAGGTTCATTTATGCATTTTATGCAAATTAAGCCCTTTTCTGTAAATGTCTTTCAATTGAGGTACAGTCCAAAAGTACTAATTATGTATGTAAATCACTCTTGGCAACTCATGAACAAGGCCTTGGGCCCATGTGGTTGCACTCAGTCAATGATGGAGTCCACAGCAGTCCTCATCAGTTCCCAGCCTGTTGCAGGAATGTTGGAATAGCCTTAGATATGCTCAAAGATGAGTATGTTTAGGAAAAAAAAAACAAAATGGAGTCATATGTATGACATTTTGCACAACCATAAAGTATAGTGTCTACTCGTCTAACACCACCTGGCACAAATTTTCATCTTAAACCACTCAACATTTAATAAAAGATGGTAATCAAACACATAGGAATATGAATTTCAGAGTCTAACCACTGCCTCAAAGCATGCTGCTCTACTGCATGAATAATTGAAAATATCTGCCTGTTTAACATCATCTGGCACACCTTCCCACCTCAATGTAGTCAATGCTTAATAAAATCTGGTAGTCACACACACAGGACTATGTATTTTGGCACCCCCCCCCAAAAGTATTACTGCTACTCTTTTTTAATAAAGATATTAAGGCAATGTCTAGCAATTGTAAGCAATAAAAAGAAAAATGATTGCATGCTGTTTTTTATCCACCATACACGTGAAATGTAAATGTATTTCTTTAAGAAAAAAATGTAGATGACAAAGCATTTTTTGTAAAACCAAACTTGCCAGTAATAAAACTATCAGATCTCGTGCACTTGCTGGTTAACTAAGTTTGGTTAATGTGATGTCACAGGCCAGAGGCAGTGTTTCCGTACCTGTGAACTTCAGTCCAGCTCCTACTTTCTTCATTCTGGTTCTGGCACTTTAAATGGTGACATCACCTGTGAAGGCATGGAACCAAGCTAGTCAGACAAGGAGATCCTTTTAATAGTTCACCTTCTTCAGGAGTCATATCTGGATAAGACTGAGGCATGCACAAGTAGTGAGTGGAAAAAGATTGATATCTGGCAGGAGTTTGGTCAGCACCTGTAATTCCTGAGAGGCCTCAGTCATTCTGGCCAACAGTGCTACCACAGGTACGATGACCTACAAAAGCATTGATACATGTTCACTGAGTGGATTGACCAGGTAGTGGCAAGAAGCCAGAGTTCTATGGTAAGCATTAGTTTTTTTTTGAAAAGCAAAAAATAAGTGGTAATGGTAAGGTGTGCTCCCAAAAAACAGTCAAATACCATGTAAAAACAATCAAAGGAAGCAACAGTCCACAGCTGTAGAAAATAAAAGCAATTTATTTCACACAAGACACAGGCAAGTGCTTTCATGGACTAAGCCACTTCATCAGACAATAAAAACAGAACAAAGACCCCATTCAGAACAACTCAATTGATAAAATCCCTCCCTGTCTTTTTGGTGGATTGGTGGGGTGGGGTTATTTTAGCAGTCCAGGTAGAGAAGAGGGACAGGCTTGCCCTCTTCCGTTCCCCCTCTGGTGTTTGGATGTTCATTTCAAAAAGTTGGGAAAGTAAAGTGAGCAGCTGGAGGCAATAAGTGGTCAATATAAGTAAGCAGAGGTAAGGACACTGCTTATTTGGTTGGAAGGGTAATTCAGTAAATGGTATATGAAGTGAGTTGTTGGACTCTGCTTCATAAGTAAAGGACTTGGTGGGATGTGTAATCCAGTAAATGGTATATGAAGTGAGTTGTTGGATGCTGCTTCATAAGTAAAGGACTTGGTTTGATGTGTAATTCAGTAAATGGTATATGAAGTGAGTTGTTGGATGCTGCTTCATAAGTAAAGGACTTGGTGGGATGTGTAAGTCAATAAATGGTATATGAAGTGAGTTGTTGGATGCTGCTTCATAAGTAAAGGACTTTGTGGGATGTGTAATTCAATAAATGGTATATGAAGTGAGTTGTTGGATGCTGCTTCATAAGTAAAGGACTTGGTGGGATGTGTAATTCAATAAATGGTATATGAAGTGAGTTGTTGGATGCTGCTTCATAAGTAAAGGACTTGGTGGGATGTGCAATTCAATAAATGATATATGAAGTGAGTTGTCGGATGCTGCTTCATAAGTAAAGGACTTGGTGGGATGTGTAATTCAATAAATGGTATATGAAGTGAGTTGTTGAATGCTGCTTGATAAGTAAAGGACTTGGTGGGATGTGTAATTCAATAAATGATATATGAAGTGAGTTGTCGGATGCTGCTTCATAAGTAAAGGACTTGGTGGGATGTGTATTTCAATAAATGGTATATGAAGTGCGTTGTTGGATGCTGCTTCATAAGTAAAGTAAGTGATTAGAGGTATGGATGCTGCTTACTGGGTCAGGATGAATAAAGTCACGCTGTCCTGATTAACATTACAGGGATGTTTATGCTGTGATTAAAATCAGCTGTACTATGCTCAGTTGTAATTATTAATATTGTTTATCAAAGCCATGTTATGGAAGTTTAATAGAGGCCACCAAACATCATTCAATGTGATGTGTTTTATTGAAGAGGACCAGGACAAACAACAATTATCTTATGTCTTTTCTTTATAGCTGAGAGGCAAATTGCCTACAACATGCAACAACAGTAATGAAAAAATGCAGGACATGTTATCAGAGTGAGAGATGATGAGAGTTACAGAAATGTCTTGACTTTTCAAGTTTGTAAAATAGAATAAGAAATCTCCCAGAACCAGAACGGTCAAGTTAAAACATTTTTATTACACACGCAAGTACAAACTTTCACTCAAAGCTTCTTCAGGCATAAAATGTTCAATAAAACATCATATTTAAAAAAAAAAAGTTAAAATCACACAATGAGTCTTAATTAAAGCTCAATTAAAATTAAAGCAAAAGACATTAGATTACTTTATTTTGCAATTCTTTTAAAATGGGCATAATACTTAGAGCTGTATTCAAACCTGGAGATGTATGCATTGTAAATCTAATGATCCATTTGGTTTCCTGCTTTCCTGTTGCATTAATCAGAACACCTACCCTTAATAATTCAAAAACAACTTGTGTAATCAAAAATTTTAATTGATGTAATGTACTAGTCTCACAAATATGTTTATACAAAGCATTGGTTTGTACCTTCCTATTTATTTCGGATAGATGATCTCCTATTCTCTCTTTAAGTTTGCAATTTGTTTTTCCTATATAATATGCCTCTCAAGATTCACATTTAGCCATATAAATAATCATGTACCATGAACATGTAACACAAAAGTAGTACCATATAATGGATGTATAATAAACATCTCAGTATATATATATATATATATATATATATATATATATATATATATATATATATCACATAAAACATAAAGTCCTCATGGCAGAACACAGCAGACAACCAAGTTTAAAAGTATTCACGAATGTTTTACTCACAGAAAGAAGGTAAGCACTTTCACAAATACAATTTGCTTCATCAGACCTTATCAACATAAAACACATCACTTCCTTTTAAACTATCAAAATTCAAATAACCCAATCAAAACCCACCATGACATTTAAAGAAACAGAACTGTTAAAGTACAATATTTTAGCATTAAAACAACAAATAATTTCCTTAACTTCCTATCCCTTAATCTGGCTGTAATGGCTATATGGTCATTAAGACCTTTGCCTAAATGGGACCTATGATTGATAATCAATCGAAGTTCTTTGGGTTCAGTGACATTCAAAATATCACTTAATTTGATGTTTTCAGGTATTAATTCTAAAACATTGAATTTAAACTGATGTGTGGATCCTAACTCCAAAGTATGCTTCACTAAGGCACTATACACATGTCCTTTCTTCAGACAATACATATGGTCCCTGACACGTTCTCTCAGGCGTCTATTGGTTTTTCCAATGTAGAATGAATTACATTGCATGCAAGAGGCTAAATATACAGGATTTCTACTATTACAGTTAACATTAGCTCACAGAGTGTATTCTACACCTGTATCAGGGTGTTTAAAGTAGGTCCCTATATATATATATATATATATTCACAAAAGTTACACTGACCACAGCTGATAGTTTCTCCACTCAAAGGCTGGGTCTCAAAGTAGGAAGCTCTCACTGGATAACATAACCTCCATTTAAGATTTTTGGCATTATTATAAACAATATATGGTTTCTCCCCAACTACCTGAGCTATATGGTATCAGTCTGGATAATTTTCCAGTTCTTTTGTAATATATGAAAAGCAAAAAAGGGTCCAGCACCAAAATAGGAGTAAAAGGCTACATTTATTGATAGAGGTAAAATAAAAAACAAATAGGCATACCGGTTTCGGCAGAACAAAATGCCTTCCTCAGTGCATTGGAATACATCAGTTCTACACACATTTATATACTCAATTAATTAACCTGTTACATTCCAATTGGTCCATCCCAAAAATGTAATTATGTTCGTTTAAACCAGGCTTAAACAAATCTCCGAGCTTGACAATCCATCCTGATTCATTCCTGTTTAAAATGGAGTGCCAGCCTGCTTTGTTAGCTCTATGTCCCTGGATTTTGTCTATAACTTTAAAACTGAATTTGGCAGTGGAATGGGTTAGTGTATGTTTGGCAAACCACCAAATAGACCAGCATGAGCAGAATGGAGTTCAAAAGTCCTTTATTGAGCGTACTATAACAGAACGGTTTCGGCAAAAATTGCCTTCTTCAGTGTAGTTTTTTGTCCTACACTGAAGAAGGTAATTTTTGCCGAAACCGGTCTGTTATAGTACGCTCAATAAAGGACTTTTGAACTCCATTCTGCTCATGCTGGTCTATTTGGTGGTTTGCTGTATTTGGTTTGGACCGTGCATTTCCCCCTTGCATGGGATTCTGTTGGTTCGTTTAGTGTATGTTTGTACAATGCATTATGAATATGTTTAGTCCTAATATCACAAAGATGTTCACTTATTCTGTGTTTTACAGGTCGTGATGTTTGCCCAACGTAAAACGCAGAGCAAAAACAAGTGGCCAGATAAATGACCCAGTCACTGCCACAATTAGCAAAACACCTAATGTCAAAAATCTGTGAAGTGTTGCTGCTTGTAAATTCAGTAGTTCTGTTTATGTAGATACAAAAACTGCAGTATCCACAGGGATAGCTCCTCACTAACTTATCCCCAAACAAGGTGGTTTGTTTGGCAGGCATAGGGTGTTTATGTTTATGAGTGAAGTTTAAATTTATCGTACGGCCTCGTCTATAGGAAAAAAGGCATCTTGAAGGTAGTATCTCAGCTAAATGTTCATTGGCTAGTAAGATGTCCCAATGGTTCTGAATGATGTTCCTAAATTTAGACGTGTTGCTGCCAAATGTGGTAACCATTTGGATATCATGTATGTTAGCCGTCCCCTTTCCCTTGTCTCTATGGCTATAAGTTAACAGTGTGTTCCTATCTAGTTCTGTGGTAAAGGAGCTGGCCTTATCAATATATTGCTGTTGGTAGCCCCTATTCAAGAATCTATGTGTAAAGTCCTGTTGGCTGTGGCTATAGGCTTCCTCTGAAGAACATATATGTTTGATACACAGAAATTGAGACTTGGGGATGTTCTGGATGATGTGTCGGGGGTGGTTGCTCAAAGCATATAATAAGCTGTTGAATTGGGGGAATTTCCTATGTACTTGGGTATGAAGTGTATGATCAAGCTGACTGGTGATATGTATATCCAAAAAAGTAATTTGCTTGTAATCATGGTTGAGTGGAAAATGTATCCCCCATTTGTTCTCATTAAGGTATTCAACAACTTCTATCAAATAGCTGACATCCCCCCTCCACATCATCCAGCAATCATCCAGATATCATCTCCAGATGTCCATATTGTCCAAAAATAAATTGTGACAAGTATCGTAGATCAAATGCACCTCAAAGTAGCCCATAAAGAGATCCACATAAATGGGAGCAAAAAATGCACATTTATTTTTATAGGCACCTCAAGCCTACAAGGACATCCTGCCACACCTAAAGAAATCCATTTGGTAAACCCTAATTTGCTGCATGAGCACCCTTTCTCTGCATGCTGCAAAGGCACAGTAGTAGCATATTTGAGTTCACCGTGGCTTCATGTAGGTTCTACATTCATTAGTATCAGTGGTGAAGGACATGGGATGCAAATGCCTGAGGCTAATTTATTTTATTTGTTTGACATTTGTTTACCAGAGACGTCCAACTGGGATAGTATCCTATTTGTAGTGGAGACCTGGAGAAACGCTCCACATTGACATAATATGGTTACAGTTAAATAAAGTTATCAGCCTTAATACAAAAGACTGACATATTAGTTAAGTAAAAATTCAGATGCAGCTCAAACATAGCGAACCTATACATACATATGTACTGAAAATATCTGGACAGCTATAACAAGCTGAAAAAGAACATTGTCAACAGATAGAGTATTTACAAGCTGCGGTTCATAGAGATGACATTAAACTTGCTGAATACACTCCTTGCAACAGAGATGACTAGATAATGTAGCCTAGGCAAAAATATATTTGATCTTTGTATTACTACAGCTGATGTCAGCACCATGGAAACATTCAACTATGATGATAGCAGAAGTGTTCATGAGTCAGTCTGATGACATAATGCTTCTGTCTGTGTTAATCACTGGTAATGAGGCACCTTGCATACAGGGCTAGGATATAACCAGAACTACTGAGAATAGTGTAGCTGTACTGAATGTGCACTTTGCAACCCAGGACCATTAGAGACCTCTTTTGAATGCTATCCACATGTTAGGTTTCCCTGAATAATAATTGTATGTTTCTGATATGGGTCTACCTGCTATAGTTGTGTAACACAGCTGTATGCAATAGTGTTATATCTCTCATCTGGCTCCATATAAGCAGGTACCACATGGGATTATTCAACAGATGTGAAAGAAAGTAATACAGACACAGTCAGCAGCTGCTGCATGTTCTTCAATGGAGCTGCCAAGTCTATTGCTTGGCATTCAAAAGGATGTTGCGCAGTGTAAATGAGAGCTCCCTGTGGACATGAAATAGAGCCATCAGCAAATGCTACTTGCCTTGAGAGCTCTGGTGGTACATGCTTATGCAATGAACACTCTTCTGCATGTGATTGCAACTGCCATGCTTGCCAACAGTGGAACAATTAACTGTGGACAGATTATGGCACATACATGTGGTGCATGTATATTGGGACTTTTGTTGAGTACAGGCACACCACCATTGTCATGAGATGTAAGGAGCTCTGTCATGTTTCACTTTGGGCAGACATAAGGATTGGTCCAGGTAGAATAAGGTACCCTTCCTTCTCTCAAGATATCATAACCTGTTTCAGTCTGCATCAGCCAGCAAGAGCTTTATCCAGATTCAGGTCATGCAGTAGTCCAAACAGGATCCAAAATCTTGTCAAACCTCTTTAGACAGCAGATTCAGAATTCAGGTCCAGCTCATGCAATCATGTGCTAATTATGTGAATTAGATAGCAAGCAAGAAAGATTTTTAGACCTAATATTATTAAAGTATTTTGGAATTGTACACTGAGCATAAAATCTGCAGGAATCAAATGGCAAATGAAGCAAACAAAAAGAAAAATAAGCCAACACAACAATTAAAACACTGATCATTGAGCACAACTAAGCATAAGCATTCTGTAAAAGTGATATCATGAAAATCTCTTGTGGGTTGGCATATACTCTTTAAAGCATACCTTGGTATCTTATGCCTGAATAAAGGAATGTTGTAGGATCCATAGGAGTGACATAAGTTGGCAATTGAGCATGAACAACTTGCTGATATCTCCAGGTGCATTCTGGGAATTACAATCAGGCAGACCCTGTGAATTAGCATGTATTTTCAACCAGATAACAAAAGCATTTTTCATTAGAAAGGTCCTGGCTCAGTTACATGGTATAAAGGTATAAAGCACTGATATGTTTCAAACGGTTTACTATCACATATTCGATTGTCATTTAGACGATCGAATATGTGCAAAAATAATTTTTTCGAACTGAGAGTTCGATCACCGCAATGTCGAAGCTGACATGAGCGAACAGCCACTATTGTCAGCTTCAACATTGCGGTGTAAATTGCACTATAGTGGGGATCGGGAAATGTGCCATTACCCTCACTGTAGTGCGATCTTGGAGTTTGTATATATAAGTAGGGGGTGTGGGGGGCACAGTCCTCCACATAGGGGGGTGCAGGGGGGCTTGTTATTGTTAGTTGTGGGTGGATGTGAGCATTTCAGCAAAGTCGATATTTGACATTGCTGTGCTCAGTTCGATATTTCGGTTGCTCAGTGTTTTAATTTCCGGCACTATTTGTCTGAAATAACTGTGTTCATCTAAATGACATTCGCAAATGTGATAGTAAACCGTTTCAAACTACCTGAGTCTAAGTATAGGCTCAGGTACTGAAAGACAGAGTTGGAGGGATAGGAGTGGCTGCCTGACACTGATTTGCTTATTCCTGGGGGAGGTAGAGGTAATTTATGGTATGTTGCAGTTTCTGTGTAAATGAAGGCTTACATGTAGGTCTTTGACTGGGGGACATGGGCTTGGTATGCCATGATAGTGATGATATGTTTCTGGATCATGTATGTGGGACTGGGACCATATGCATGCTGGAAGGAGAATGATGGACACACTGCAGTGACCTGAGAATGGTTTTAGGGTTTACCTGGGGAGCCACTTTATTTCTCACCCACAAAGCACAGGCACACTCTTCACATAGTAATGATGGTGCTATGCAGTTAGCAAGCCATGGGATAATATGAGTATGAAGGCATGCTTGCTTTCCAGAGGTCTGTCTGCAATAGTTGGGTTTGGGGGAGCTATCAAAAGGGTTAGGAGGTCTACGTTGAGGGGAGGTAGTCCATCTGGCATACTGAATGACCTGTTTACTTAAACACAACACTCTCAAAAGTGGCAAGGATGGTCCTGTCAACATAAAGAACACATAAATCAGTTGGATCTCATCCTAGGAAAGGAACAGGTATATCTTTCTCCTTGTACTTTGAAGCTGGTGATATTAAACTTCCTCATCCAGACAAAATCTTGTCAGTCTCCCAGAAAATACTGCTATAGGGACCTTTTAATTATTGTACCCTTTCCTAGTTTGGAATAGTCTGGAACAGTTCCATCATGCTATTTATAACCTATTTAATCATGTGGAAATCAATAGAACAATCCATTGTTTTCTCAGCTGTGTTTGTACCCATGAATATAGTCAAAATGATATGCCACCTGTCTTGGATGTTTAGAAATATAATTATATCCAGCTACCTCTGTGCATCCTATCTCTAATCTAGTCCCAGTTTGTGAAGCATTTATGTTTCGCAGAATTTATGACTGAACATGTGCATTTTTCCAGAATGCTTAGTAGACAGGCATTCCTTTCTTCTGTCTGTTTTATGAATTGCACACTTTATTAAATAAACAGTTTATTTCCCTATTAAAACTTAAAATGTGGTCTTTCTGCTCATGGATGTTGTTTGTTTGTGACTTTACTATGCAGGTTGTCCATCTCATGAGACAAAAAGATAATTCATCCTGTTCTATTTCTAAAACTATCTTCAGGCTATCTGTCTCTATTGACACTCTTTCCAGGGTGCTGCTCTCATTCATGATCATCTGAGTTAGGAATGGCACATGCATAGATTCCTCAAGACCTTTGGCTGTAGTATCTCTACAGTACTAGCATAATCCAATACCACTGAAAGTACCTCTTGCCTGTGTTAATTAAGGTTCTAAAAGCTCCCACAATATCCTTGGCTACCACTCTTAAAAGATTAGAGGCTGGTATAATGGTTAACGTGTTTACTTCACAGACATAAGGTACAGGGTTTGAGTCTCACCTTTGAAGGTAAGTTAGCTAGGCTTAAAAACTGCAAGCACAGTTAGACTAGTACTTGCCTATAAAACTATGAACCTAATAAAATATACACAGAAAACAAGGCTTTGCTTTATCTTCTGCCTTGTCAAGCACTGCTGAGACATCTTATAGTAAGCTCCTAATTGTTTTGCAATACCTATCCAGAAGAAGTTTTGCACAAGTGCCATCTTTCTTATGTGATAATAAACCTAGTTCCCATCTGCCTGACATGGTGGTAGCTCAGGTTGATATAAAAGACCCCACAGCACCTATAGGAAAGAGTACGCAAAGGTCTTTATTTATACATATTTACACTTACTTACAACACTACACCACTCCACACACACACACACACACACACACACACACACACACACACACACACACACACACACACACACACACACACACACACACACACACACACACACACACACACACACACACACACACACGCACACACACAGAGATGCACACACACACATATATATATATATATATATATATATATATATATATATATATATATAGGTCTACGTTGATTCACTGAAAACTCATTTCACTGAATTTCAAAACACTCACACCAAATCGCTGAAAGTTCAAATCACTGAAAACTCATTTCACTGAATCACATTTCACTGAATGTAAGTACTGTTGGGCAAATAAAACATATATGCCCTTTTCCTCACTGTAGTGTGATTTTGGAGTTAGTATATATAGTTGGTGGGGCACAGCCCCACACATTGGGGGCTCCCCCACCTACTTTCGGCTTTATATTGTTAGCTTTCAGTGAAATGAGATTCATAAATATAAAAGCTAAGTAGGTGGGGGGCTACACCCCCCACAACCCCAAGGGGGGGGGGCTGTGCCTCTCACCCCCTAACTATATATACTAACTCCAGGATCACACTACAGTTGGGAAAATGGCATATATGTTTTATTTGCCCAACAGTACTTACATTCAGTGAAATGTGATTCAGTAAAGAGTTTTCAGTGATTTGAGTTTTCAGCGATTTTTTGAAGGTGAATTGAAATTCAGTGAAATGAGCTTATATATATATATATATATATATATATATATAAACATTTATATATATATATATATATATATATATATATATATACATTTATATATATATATATATATATATATATATATATATATATATATATATATATACCATACCCATGGTAGTGGTGCTGCGGTAGCGTTGTCGCTTCACAAGCAAGACGTTGTCCCGTTCGATTCTCAGCTAGAGCATCTTCTGCGTGGAGGCATACGTGAATGGGCGTGCCTTCGTTGAAGGTTGTGCGTCAGGGCTGGTAACTCGGCACATAAAAATCCTCTACCAAACATTAGTGGATCGGAGTTCCGCTGTGGCGACCCCTAAGCCGAAAGGCACAACATATACTATATATATGTATGTATATATATATATATATATATATATATATATATATATATATATATATATACATGTAATATCATGTCAATTTGTATTGCACACATATCCTTTCAGCATTTTTTTAATTTTTTTGACACTCAATAACATTCAATAAAGATATGGAAAATTCAAATTAAGTGGTTAGAAAAATGTGCATTCATATTTTCATGACATGGGTGATTTTTATTTTTTTTTAATATGGAAAGGAGAGTGAGTTGATTTAGAATCATTTTTAAGAACAATGAATAATAGTACTGATTTTTTTTTATATTTTCACACAACTACGATAGGTTGAACATTTGTTTTTTTAGATTTAGAAGTATGGAGAAAGGACACAAGTAAAATACTAAATTCAGTCATTAGTTATAAGAATTTGTTTAGCAATACAGTATTAAATTATTCTGGCATGCACCCAGCATACATTAAATACAACATTATCAAGGGACTGCTGGTGATATTAAAATTTCTGACTACAGACATTCAATTTTTAGGCAACTTCATCAAAGAGTTGCATAACAGATTTACACATAGAGGATATCCATGTGATGTTATTACAAAAATAATAAATCAGGGAACTATTGCATTACAAGAAAATAGGGCATTATATAATGAAATTGAGAGCGGTCTCTCTTCATGCCTTTGTTTTTTTCCTTAGACAGTGACACAATAAAAAAGTAGTGCAAAACAATTGGAGAATACTGTAAGTTAGTGAAAAAATTAGACATGTAGTAGGAGATAAACCCCATTTTATAAACAAAAAGGCTCGTTATGTTAAATCATATTTAGAAGAACTAAAAGATAAACGTGAGTACCATGGCCGGCCTTAGGCATAGGCCAACTAGGCGGCTGCCTAGGGCGCCGCTATAGCAGGGACACTTTTCCAGTATTTATATGGTGTAGGTAGACCAGGTTGGGGGCACCTGGGTGGTGTGGGGGGGCGCTGTGGAGCCCTTTTGCCTAGGGCACCAGCTGACCTAAGGCCTCTGCTGGTGAGTACTGTAAAAGGGGCACTTATAAATGTCAGCCATGCTCTATGTGTAGATGTAGTTTGGAAGGCCCTTATTTGGTAGACAACAAGAGTGACAAAACGTATCCAGTGCCAGTTTTTTTTTACACATAGTTCCAAGTATGTGGTTTACCTGTGAGGCATTTTACATAGGAAAACCAACAGGGAATTAAAAGAGAGAATTTGTGAACATCAGCATTCAATAAAGATTAAAAATATAGACAATGGACATGCAGTTGAGTGTAAAACCTTTAAAAATTTGTATTTCTGTGATTGATCATGTCATCATTGATTACAATGGTGATAAAGAAGGAGAACTCGAGTAGACTCAAATGAGATAGAAGATAAAGCCTTATGCATATAATGCACTAGAACTGAAGAGCAGTATCAATTATAAGGTGGTACTTAAAAGGCAACATCATGATAAAAGTACGTTTCATTCATTGTAATTTATTAAAAATTCTTTTGAGGTGCAGTATTGCTTTAAGAGTCTATTAGAATGATTAACCGAGTTTTCTGATTTGATGGGATTTTTCAAAGACAGTATTTAAATGTTTCACTGTCATTTTGTATTTATTCTGAAGAAGACTATTTAGAAAGAAAGTGCTAAATCATTAAAGTGACTGGAAAGTCTTCCTTTTCTCATTTTATTTGGTATTTTTTCCATTATAAATAAACTATATCTATATGTATGTCACGTGAGCAATACATCTGTATTCTTACAATTATATTCAAGACATTTGTCTATAGCCAAAAGTTAATTTCATTTTTAATATGCACAATATTCCTTGTCTGTTATGTAATACTTCTGCTCATCTGTATTTCCATAATTTCCATAGGCACGGTGCACATGCAAAAATTCTCTTTTTTATATCTACTTTTTCCATACATTCTTTAACATAATCATAAGCACCGGAAGCTGTTGAAGGCTGGGGGTGGGGGTGGGGTGAGAAGGGTACCTAGAGATCTAAAAAGTGCAATTTTTAAAAACTATTTACTACCACAATATAGGTTCACTTGGAGAACATTTTAAGCTTAGCCAATTTCCCTTTTGGTGTTTGAATTAACATTTCCTGAATGCTCTTACCTATCCCATGGCTAGTAATTGTATATTAGCCCTAGTGAAAATAACTGTGATCACACCATAGATAATTTGAGGGGATCCATGTAAGGGATGCAGCATTTAGGAACTGCCTCTATCAATTAGTAGCATGAGGGGCAATACTGGAGTACATTTTCTATTACCCATCCTTAGATCCAAGTTGCATGTGAATATGGACAGGGATGAGCTTTGTTTTGCATGAATGGATAGCATGTTCTGGAATAGCGGTAGCCTCTGTGATATACATCCAACTTTCCACAACATTCAGTTTAGATACTTGGACTAAGTATTTCTGATGCCCTTTGACTTGCTGATGTTCAGTAAGTCCATCAGTATACGGTGGGAGGATTCCTTGTATGCCAGACACAGGTCATCTCTAAGCACTCTGTAGGATACTAAGTATAGTGGTAAATCTTTGAGGTGATCCACGCAAGACCTATTGTTTAAGACTTGTGTCCTTTTAGTAAGGTATCCCTGTGGGTATTCCAATTGTTGCATGGGTCTGGACAGACACATGGCAAAGTGGGCATTATACAAAATGATTGACCTAATGAGGGCTTTGTAAAGGGGGACAAAAACATCTCTAGATCTAGTCGCAATCAATTTTTTTATAAACTGTGCAATATAAAAAGACTTTATGACTCTAGGCACATGTTGGTCAAAAGTTAGGTCACTGTACACACAAGTTCACAAATGTCAAACACTGGGTCACTTCTCAGGGAGTATTGTCAATATAGCAGTTTCCTGGAGTAGATGACTTTCCAGAGGATATGATAATGTATTTTTGGAGTTTAATTTCAATTTATGATTCTGGTACCAGGTATTGTTTGGACAAACCTTCCTGCATGATGGTTATGTCATTTGGGGATTCAGTAAGTGCTCCTAGCTTGCAGTCATCTCAAACTTAGTCTGTCAAAGCACTTTGGTATTTCCTTTTACATTTGAGATGTATATGCCAAACAGAAAAAGTCTCAATACCGAACCCTGAGGGACTACATTGGTCGGTCACTGGTCTCTTTGTAGAGGTAACTTGAGGTCCACAATCCACAGAACTGCACTGATATGTTCAACAATATGACTGTTATTAATTTTTAAAAAAGCAATGAAAACCATAAACTATCAGAAGCTGGAATGAAACAACAAAGTGCCAGACGTAAATAAATAATAAGCTCTTTCTTTCCTTTATTGTCAAACAGAGAATGAAAGTGCTTATTATTTTTTACAACTGACACTCCGTTGTTTCATTCCAACTTCTGATCATTTAATAGTAAATAACAGTGCTGGATCATGTTTAAATGTGGCCCTAGGCAGGGTAATAGACTGCCCCCCAAAGAGCATCTCCTCCTGCAAGAGCATTCCTTCCTGCAGCAACCTCCTACCAGTCCAGCAGCATTCCCCTCCCCAGCCACTCCAGTGTTCCATTACTTGGCTATTTCTCCTCAGTTACCATAAACACCATTCAAACATGTTAGCATGCATACTGTTTTCTTATTTACTTCTACAATGATTACAGATATTGAAATAAAATAGCACAAACACTGACAGACATTTGCTAAACAGAAAATACAGTCTCGTAATGAAAACAGACTTAGCATGAGCAGTAAACTTCTCTGCCCTTGAAACTCACATTCATTGAAACAGCATCAGAACCCACATTCATTTTGCATCTGGCCAGTGGAGGACTAAGCTTACCTCTGGTCTACTTTCAAATCATATGCTCCTTACACGTTTTTAGGGCCATGCATACATGCATGCATTCATTGATTCACCTTCCTGATTGCATTACATTTTATTTCTTGTATAATACAGCACACATGTTAGAGCGTGTTTTAAATTTATTATCTTGAACATTTTTCCAGTAAGTAATGAAACAAAATCTGTGAACCAATAATGACGAAACTGCCCAACTCAGAGCATTTCCATCATAAAGGTCTACTCAAACTTCTGTCATTACAATCCACAACTATCAGTAAATATGCACAATCACTGCAGAAGTAAAAGCCATCTAAATAATTCCACATTAAAGGGATCTGTAACTAATGAAGAGGTTGCTTCTAGCAAACAACTTTATATTTCATTGTTTCATCTACAAATAAAATGCCTGTTGCTTTTGAAGAATTGTCTATGTTACATTAAAAAATACAATAAGCTAATGATATTGCAATAGAGAATGGATGGAAAACTAATAGGTTAATAGTTACTAGATAACTCCTCCAAAGGAGGAGATTCATAGGACTACAGCATCCACTCCCTTTAAAGTGCAACACAGAGCAGTATCAGCAATCTATCAACATAGTGTGGGAGTAGACCCATAGCCTTCTGCATCAAAAGCAAGTATACTACCTGTTGTGCTACTAACAATGCAAAAAGACTTTGCATAATCAGCACTAAACTTCTCTTCCCCTGAAGCTCTAAGCTCCTTGTAAAATTCACTTGACACTAAATTAAATCTTTCAACTTTGCAGCACAAGAAATCTGGAAAAAGTCAAAATTTATTTGGGGGGGGGGCAAATGCCCAAAACCAGGGGGACACTTTAAACATTGTTTGTATAATCTTAGAAAGTTGCTAGAATAAAGTGTTTTGTGTTACCATGTTTTTCCTGAAAGATAGGAAGACTGAAACTTAAAGGGCTAGCACTATTTAGTGAATTCAGTTCTCACTGATTTGAGAGAAAACCACAAATGTTAAGAAGAGCAGAGCAAAAATATGAGCCAAATATTCTATGAAAATCTGGACAGTTGAAAGCTATGGACTCAGCTTTTTCAATCACAAGTGGTGGTATGGGTAGAGAATTCATTCTTCTACCTAAGGTACAGGGTTTGAGCCTGAGTAACACTAACCACCAGGTATACCTAACAGGGGCATTTCACGCACACACTTAAACACAAAGCATTAGCATAAACCCCTCACCCCCTATGTAAACACAACAAATCAGCATAACCCCCCCATATGTAAAAATAAAACATCAGCATAAACCCCTCCACCCCCACCCCCCTATGTAAACACAAAACATCAGCATAAACCTCTCCCCTTACCTGGAAGAAGCAGCAAAAACATTTGGGTAATCAGGCAGCATATGTGAGCAGAAATTCTTAAAAGCTGTATTGCACGCATAGACGTACGGGACCATAGAGGACGCTGCCACCATGGTCTTGGAGCTGTAAAGTGGGGGGGGGTACTCCTACCCCCTTGCTTTATGGTTCTGACGCCCTTGACCATAATATCCAGATAATATCATGTCAATTTGTACTGTAGATATTGCCTTTTTCCATATTTTTTTTCACTCTTTTAAACAATGACAATCAATAATATCTGATAAAGACATGGAACATTGTTTATTTTTTATTTATTTATTTATTTGTTTATTTATTTTTGACAACAGTGACCTAATCTTTCATTTTCTACTTTATTCTTCATAATACCCTTAACTGATAGTCTATATAAGGTTAGCCTCAATATTTCTTTCTTAGCAGCAGAAGGACAGTGATCTCTAAACATCACTCAGCTCTTCAGTAGCTGCCCTACTGATCATAAATGTTATTATCTGCTAGTTTATATTTATCTCTACTATATCTTAATATACACATTAACCTCCATTCTAAACCATTGTATAAGTAACTCTTCAAGTCCTTAAATGGTAAGACTGGGCAATCCCATTTACTGCCATATCTGAGCACCTTCTACCTTGTTTATATTTGCTGTATCTCAGTCCCTT
This sequence comes from Protopterus annectens, assembly GCF_019279795.1. Lineage (NCBI taxonomy): Eukaryota > Metazoa > Chordata > Ceratodontiformes > Protopteridae > Protopterus > Protopterus annectens. The sequence continues at coordinate 701,685,968 of NC_056731.1, forward strand.
AGTCCTCACAATTTTCCAGTTTCTACTGTACTAAAAATATTATAACTCTTAAGTGTTTACTTCTGGTTTCACTATATAGATGTATAATAAAACCTCTTTCACCTTACTCCTTAAATTCTATTCATGAAGTATATACTGGATATGGCTGTCAGAAAGAAACACAGAAAAAAACTTATGGAAAGATCTGTCATCTCTTTTTGAAGTTAAATGCATAAAATAATTGCAGAGGTGCAACCAGTGCTTTGTTGCAGGCCTAACCCACAGACAAGCTCACTAGCAAGGATGGTTTATGAAGTTTATAATGAATTACTACTATAAATTGCAAGTTATTTCATACTCAAAAGCCCAGTATGCCTCTCTATAAATTATGGCAGGTTCTGCCAAAATAAAGTTCCGTGCATTTTCAAAAGAATGACTATCACTGGACTCCCTGACATTCTGAGGAAGGACATTAAAAGACCCCACTGTTCTATCAGTGAATCAATTTGTTCTTCTCTTTGTGTGTCTCATATGGCTGTTAGTAGTTTATTTGTGATGTAATCTCTTTTCTTTATAGATCTAAGTATTCCTACAAAACTTTTCCTTTTTGACTTTATCAACTTGTATAAAATCCCCTCTACTTTATTTATACTTTTGTAAAAAATCACCACTACGTAGTTTATAATGCAGATTGTCTATTTTATGCAATTAATTTTGTATACTTTCTTTGTATTTCTTCATGCTTATGTTGATGTTGTTTTATATATTCTGACTTTAGTTTAAATATGGACAATAACATGCTTTTTAATGCATTTAGCTTTCTAGATTTCAAATATATGCAAACACATCTCATAAACATGCATTACTCCTTTACAAGCTTGATTATATGAATTTAAAGTTTAGATCCTTACCTACAATAGTGTCTAATCATTTGCAGCTGCACTCTCTGTCACCTGTTCTTGCACCTTGTAACAGTAAATGCATTTAACTTGCCATAATATATTTTTGTTTAATATATAATGATGAGAATATTATTTGTTACATTTCTATTATTTAGCTTTCTAAACATTTATACAGGACTGGATGATCATCTGGGCTTGTTATAAATTTTCGTGTTTTGAGGATGCTAGTACCTAAGCAAAATAAATTAATTGAAATTATATGTGTAGTACAGGGAAAGGATAAGTAAAACATGGTTTCCAATAAGATTACTAAATTATTTATTGATCTAAACAGCCATATTCAAACAGATACGTTCTCATAAAGAACCATTGAAATATCCATTTCAGCAATCTGTTAGATAAATACAGCTATAACAAATTTTACACATCAAAAGCACAATTACAAACTATTTAAATCATAACTGTATGTTATCTTTCTTTCTATGCATTATGGAAAAACTAAACTAATTACAAGTAGTAGCAGACTTCCATTTTTTTATACATGTGCTAATGAATGGTGAGCAAGCCAATATACTTCTAAAGTATTCTCCAAATGAAAATTCAAAATTGAAAAGTCTTCCAATTGAATCTCTAATAGACACTTCATATTATTCCCTAGTCACATATTAGTCTATAACATTCTGCATGTTTTGCTGAGCCTTTATTTTTACAATTTGGATTAACAATGGTGGAGTTACAATTTGTGGAAATTTCTATGCTTATATAACTGCTTAAAACATTAACTTTAGTAATGTAGCAATTTTTCCTTTCAAATTTCCTTTCAAAATTTTCAGCTTTTTGATATTTTGTCTTTTCCCGCAATGTTATTTTAATAATCTAACTTTCTAATAGTTTAATGTTATCACTTTCTTCTTTTGATAAGATATTTGAAATTCTGCTTTTCTTCTGAAGTATTTATAATTCATAAACTGTAATAAAATGGTTAATGAAAAGTTAAAGTACTTGTCTTTTGTCATTTACTTTCCCCTCTTGTGATAGCATAAGTAATAATGATCTATATTTATCATTTTACTAATAAAATTAAGGAGACATTTCATTATATTTCCTGTCCTCGGTCATTTGTTTCCCTGGTCATATTTGTTGATTTCTCTTTGGACCAAGTTGTATTAGTTTGCCTAAGTCTGACTCTTGAGATCATAACTCTTGGATCAGCAACAAAAATCTTCCAAGCTCTACAAAAGCAAAACTAAAGCTACTTGGAGCAATGGCAAAGCAATCACCCCTTACCATTAATAATCTTTTATCACAGTAACACTGTGTTATAAAATCATTCATTATTTAAATACATTGAATTTTGATAACATCCATCCTTAACCTTTGCCCTACACATAGAAACACAAGGAAAATATTAACCCATTATTATTCTGTGGAAGGTTGATCGTCGGGGCTGGCAACTCGACACTGTAAACCTCCACTGCCAATCATGAGCTAACAGGTGATCCGCTGTGGTGACCCCTAACTGGGAAAATCCAAAAGAAGAAGAAGAAGAATTCTGGGCCAAAAAAAAAAATCTCCCCCTCTCTTTCCAAATAGAATATGGACTCCCACTAATAGCATACTCCTCAAAAAGAAACTACACAATGAACCAGATTCTCACCAACAGAATGTCTAGAATCATCACACACAGCCCCAAACATGAATACCACTGCACAGTACTACAGAAAACAAGAGTTCTCAGTGAAAGACCTGGCCTGCACTTATGATCTCAAATTTTCAAAATTCTTACACACTGATACTCTTTCATCCCTGGCAGCCAAACACGTAAGAGAACCTTGGTCCTTCAATCCAAAAATCAAAGCCAGCCAGGTCCTACTTTACACCCTCCTAAAACTAAACTACAAGGTGCAGGTTATTGCTTCCTCCAGAGTTTTAAAGAAATATATTTTTACTGTTAATTCTGAGAACAACTAAAATATTACCTTCACAAAATGCCATAATTCTGGGAATGTTACATAACAGAATACTATTTTATTCCATCTATCCACTTCCTAAAAAGTTTTTTTATGATATCACATTCCAATGCAGCTAACTCAATGGTCATTGTGAATTCCCTGTACATAGCTATAGTTATATTGTGAATTCCCTGTACATAACTATAGTTATATTGTGAATTCCCTGTACATAACTATAGTTATGTTCCAAAATGATGAGTGCCCTAAATTGTGAAATAGAAAATGCTGAAAATGTAATATGCCCTTTCCTTACTCTTATGCAATCCCAGAGTTGGTATATATGATAAGCAGGTGGTGGAGAGTGCAGCGGGACTTGCCCCTGCATAAAAAAAGTTTCAAGATTTTGTATATTGACATTAAAACCATCAACATTTAGTACTTTCAGCATTTTGTCATGTGACCATAACTATGTGTAGTTATGTACAATACACATGCACAGATACATTCTTGTGACTGTTTTCAGCATATTTGTATATAGTGATTGCTTCTCTGTGTTGTTGTATGTATGTACAAGTTTTAACTCTTTGTTTTCTTTATTTTTCTCCAAGCGAGAATGAAATTTGTCTTTTGTGACAGTTGTACCCTCATGTTAACAATATAAAATAAAATTTATTTTAATAGTGAATTCTGTGAACAGTTGGTTTGTTTATTTCTCATGTGTTTTTTTGTTCCAAAATACTATAGCCAGAGCATCAAAACTATAAGTAAAAGTACTACATTTGCTTATATATAAAATAAATTGCATAAATATTTTCAACAAATGAAAAACTGTTTAGTTTGATAAAACTGAAACATAAACCAATAAAATTAATGCACTTGACATCTTTCTTGTATATATAGACACCTTGTAAATAATTATTGTTTTTTATTGTTAATTAATTATATGTTTTATTTATTAATGTAAGTTCATATATAAGGTTATAACCTTTTTGTTATTGATTTATATTATTCAATAAAGCATTTTGAGAAAAAAATGCAGTGTAGAACAAATATGAGACAAATGAAATGTATTATCTAAGATTAAAACCACTTTAAGAAAATACATTTTTAGATACTGATACCCCTGCAAAAAAAAAAAAAAAAACAGATTATCAATAATTACAGTTCAGGAAAAGTTAAGAGAAAGCCATTTTATGAGTCTTATTAATCCTGATAAAATGTTTGGTTTTGTGACTTTGCCAGATAATTAAAAATGTCAAAGGTGCAAGCAAGAAAAACAGACTGTAGTAACAATTAATCATTGAGGGGGGCTTGTTCCATGGTAGATGGTAGTTGCTACTTGCAAAAACTTAATAGTTATGCATGATGAGCTGATTCTTTGTCAGACTGTAACCTGATCAGTTATAGTGGGAATATCAAATAGTATCAGTTCAATGAAGTGTCATAAACATATGTCAATGCCTAAAAATGATAAACAAAAATACCGAAAGAAAGCAACAAGTAAAAGTATCAGGTTAGTCTTCTGACACTGTTTTGAGTAATATCTGCAAGCAGGGTCTATATTAGAATGACGAAACCTCTCTTACGTGAATCCCAAATGGCTGACACATAAACAGCAAACCACATGAACACCAAACATCCTTAAGCACGAAATTCAAAATACCGAATCGCCATAGTTGTCCACACCATGTTTAGTGAGGTAAAACATGAGTAGGAGATTCCCTTATCCGGTATAGCTCCCTAACATAAATGTGCAATAGTTACTGACCTTAGAGTTAGGGTGTGGGTTAAGGTAAGTGCATATATAGTAATACATTCATATTTATTTTGTTTGGGTAGGCAATACATAGCAGGCAGTGGAGTTGGCCAACTATGGCAATTCGATATTTTGAATTTTGCGCCTAAGGATGTTCGGTGTTCTTGTGGTTCGCTGTGTATGTGTCAGCCTTTCGGGATTCGTATAAGTGAGGTTTTGGCATTCTAATATAGACCCCTGAAAGCAGTGGCTATATTCTGTTAAAAACAAAAACTTTTAATTTGCAAAAAAATTTAATATTTTTTCCAAAGTCTGTAAGTATTCTAGTAGTACATGAAGAGCATATGATGAAAATAAAGCATATAAGAGACTAAAATTATAAAAAAAAGAGTACAGAAAGTGCATATGCACTAAATTATTCATAAATTACTTAATGCTTGTATTCCAAGTGACAGTAGAATAGAGTAACATACTTATTTCTATACAGTATATATAAGTGACAGAAACATAAACCAGAGATAATCAATAAAAAGTCAATATCCATCATTTAATGTAATGGATAATCACATGCTTAAAAACAAAAACACAGCAAAAGGTACAACAATTGATGCAAAATATTTATATGAAATTCAGATACATCACAGGAAATAGGCTGTTTTCAGGCATACAAACAAGTGAGCAAGATAATTACCACGACTATCTCTTTGTTGGAAAGTACAGGATCTCCTCTAGTAAGCTGTGACAGAATATTCTAAGAGCATGCCAAACATTTATTTTTTTATTGTCATAGTGAATGTTAAATTGCATATTTTAGTGTCTGTCGCAAATTATAATTGTTTTTAATTTTGTTATGTGAAGTTTTTCTTTGTGTCACTTGAAGTAGCCTTTAGATTACATGTGGTATTAGCAAATAAACATGTAAATAATAATAATAATACTAACAATAAAGATATTTTACTGCAAACTCTTTCTAGAGGACTGAGGTATAACAGCAGTCAGAAATTATGTATTTCATGTGGTAGCTCTGTTACTGCCTGTTCCTTTTAGTTGTAATGAGTTGTAATAGTTCAAATAATTTGTGTTCAGGGGTGGAGTTAAGATGTTTAACTGAGAACAGCAAATTTTCAGAGCTCAACTGTATTCATTCTATTTCACTGGAAAAATAAAATTTTCAAGTCATATTTTGCAACTAATCTTCCTTATCATCTGAACTTTGGATATACCAAATTTTGTGAAGATATATCAACATTTTAGTCAGGCTACCTTGGAGAACTTTTGTAATAGGAAAATGAGTTATTCTGAATACTCATGTTCAGACTCCTCCCTGAAAAAAAGACTTGCAATTAGTCACATGATCCATACAGGACCTTTCCTTGAAGATAGATGGTCTCTAGGAAGATTTAGACAATTTGAATGGCAATAGTATAAAACAAACTTATATATTAAAGGGCATGATAAAACAATATCAAACAAAAATATCTGATATTGAAAGTGTACTTTCTGATTTGGATGGAAGATTAACAAGAACAGGAAACACAAACTGAATTCTCCTTGAAACAACACACTTGAAAACAAACTAGAAGATCAAGAGCACAAAGAGAGGAGATGCAATATTCAAATCCTGGTCTACCTGAAAATTTTGAAGTAGAAAATATAATTTACTTTCTGTCTTCATGAATACTTAAACCCCTAAATCTACAAGAAGAATTCAAATACGGCATTGAAAGTACACACTGCTCTATTGGTAAACCAGCTCCTTCCTTGTCTACTTCTAAACCAAGACACATAGTTATAAAATTACTTTCATAACTTGATAAAGAATTGATTAAATACTGTGTGGTCAAAAACAGTTTGAGCAACATTCCATCAGATTTCATAATGATTATTATGACAAAACAGTTGAAAAAATGCTGACCCTTAATAAAGCTGTTGAAACAAAACAATATCAAAGATAAAATAATTTTCCAGTAAAAATAAAAATCCAATTACAGAATGGACCAATAATTGTTAACAACATTAATCAAGCAACATCCTTCAAAAAATAAATATATATATATATATATATATATATATATATAAGCTCTTTATAATCTCGAAATACTGAAATGTCGAATTTCAGTATCTTGAGACTATAAAGCTGAATGTTTACAATAGCGAAAGTTCATAATCGCAAATTTGAGATTACCTTATGCTACGTAATGTCCGGGATATGTGTTGATGGTGCGTGGTGGCGTGTGTGGATCTAGGTGTTATGTCAGGTAAGTGAGTGTTTTGTAAGGGTTTTGAGTGGGAGTTAGAGTGTATGTGAGCATGCTGATATGTTTGATGTGTGTGTGAGGAACAGGAGAATGTGTGTGTGTGAGTTTGGTTTTGTTTCCTGTTTGTGTAATCTCTGAGTTAGTATATATAAGTAGTGGGGTGTGGGGGGGTGCAGGGGGGCTTGCCCCCCTACTTATGTGTGTATGAGTTGTGTATGTGTGTGTAGTTTTGTTTGTTTATGCTGTGATGTGGGTGTCGTGGTGAATGTATGGTGTAGTGTGTGCAGTTTGTTCGGTGTTTTGAATTTCACGGTGTTGGGATCAGGGTTTTGTTGTTTCAGTGTTTTGTGGATTCGGTTTCATGGTCTTGAGATACTGAAATTCGATATTTCAGTATTTCGAGATTATGAAGTGAAGCTATATATATATATATATATATATATATATATATATATATATATATATGTATGTATATATATATATATATATATATATATATATATATATATATATATATATATATAAAATCACCTTATTGAAGACATGGAATTAACAGCTAAAACAGTCCTGACAAATCTGACAAGACTGAATGATTAAATGTTAACAAGGAAAAATAAATAAATAAATACAACTAAAATAAAAATAAATCTACTCGAGCTACATGCTCTAGGGATATAAACCTCAACACAACAATGAATAGAACATGCTGGAGGGATAGATTCCCTTCGCAGAGACTTCCCTTACTATGGAACAGGGTCCCCGATCTACATAAGACAGAGCCCCTCACTATCACTCTTCAAGAGGAACCTTGATGAGTGAATGGGTAACAGAAAGTTCACACCGGGGATCACACCAACAGCACTACTAGATAGGGGCCAAGGGTACTAGCTGCTAGTACAAGGGTCTAGGGAACTACTAAAAGGGCCGTGAATACCGCACAACGTGGCTGGACTAATATATGCCTTTGGGCAGATAGCCCAGTACCAACCTATGAACCTATAAAACAAAAAACAAACAAACCAGAAAAAAAAACATAAAACCAGTCAACCACAGGAAACAATTTCAAATTTACAAGGAGCACAACCACCAAATAAGTGAATATTATACATATATGTTTTTATATTGAATTGATCTAACTACCTACTAAGGAAGTATTACATTTTATTATAATGATTTTAAAATGTTTATAACCTCACACCAGTACAATCTTCATCGCAACAAACAACATGTAATCTCATAATTTGATTATTGTATTTGTCTCTGCAAACAAAAGTCTCATATAAACAAAATACATACATTAACTAAAGTCATGACTTTAAACTGGTGCAGTTAATCTTCTTTTAGAAATGGGAAACAGTAAGGTGTATTAATTATATTTCACATGAAAATTTCACACTCTTCATTTAGCTTTATGTTTACTTATAGTGATTAGCTTTTATATCCAAGTATTCCAGTAAAATAATAATTATTAATGTACATGCTTCAGTTTGCTATATAAGAATGAGTGCAGTATATTGAAGGTGAATAGGATCTTTGAGTTTCTAACACAAGACAAACAATGATTTCTGAAACAGGAGAATTTTTTAAGACTTGTCTCTAAGGAGAATGAAATGTATTTGTTTTAGAATACACTAATTTTGTCTCTCTCTCTCTCTCCTATAGATATAAATACTGTTGAAAAGGTGTCTCCTCTTACTGTTACACATGAAAGTGTTTGACTAGTTTCATAGTTAAAAGATGAAAAGTCAAAGCTATTCTCCCATGCTTAGCATGACACAAACTATAACATTAAGATCAAACAGTGTTTTAAGGTTTACCTGATGGTATATGCTTTCAGATTCTGTTTACAAGAAGACTGAGTATTTCTGGCTCACATACTAATTTAACATGGCAATGGACAATCTGGCAAAGATGAAACACTTAGTTAAAGTAGCTCATTCACAAGAAGAGTGCATTCAAGTAACATAAACTTACAAAATAATAACCTATTTGCATAGATGAGAATCTTTCATTTTTTCAAAATAAAGGTATTATCAACTTTAGTCTATAGTTCAGTCTTAAGTCATAACCAGGAATCTCTCACTGGACAGTTACATACAATACAGACGGACTACCAAATTAATGGATTATTTATTTTAAATATTTACTTACACATGTTTAAATGAATATATGAAATTGTTTTCAGTTGTTTACATATAGCAAACATATATAAAATTTGAAGAACATACCAATCTCCTTAAAAAAAAAGGAGTGACAGATGGAAAGAAAGAAGAAGAAAAAAGTCTGCAGAAAATCTCCAAGCTTGTGCATGGTTAATGTACGTAAAGTAACAATAGCCATTCAGCATTAGTTTGATTTAATAGATTTACATTCATGTTAAATACAAAACTAATTTTTTTCAATACCTAACACAACATTATATTTGCATACAGTTTATGCTATTATAAGCTTTTATTAATATACAAAATGATGTATGACAATTTATTAAATGTAAGAGCAAGTGTTACTAGATAGAAATATATATTTAATTTTAAATCTCACTAAAGTAGTTTTACAAATGGTAAAAAATTATTAAATATTTTCTGAATAGCTCAGTTTTTACTGTTGGGGAAAGAAATTCTGGGAATGAAAAGAGTTGAGCAAGGAAAGTTTAACAAGATAAACCAATAATATTACAGTGTGTGTAATTAACTTTCATTGACACAACAGCCAAAGAGGTTGGAATGGAGCAAAACAGAAAAAGGAAAAGAAATGTAAGTAAAGAAAGAAAAACAAAGAAAGAAGCAAAGAGTGAAAAGATGGAAAGCAGTACGAAGGGACAATGGAAAAGAGAAAATAAGTCAAAGTGGTGATAAAAGTAGAGGAAGAAAGATGAAGAGGAAAGTGGAGAGGAAAAGTAAAGAAGATAGTAAAGAGGGGAGAAAAAGAGACATCAACTAAATAATAAAGGTAAGAGAAAAGAAGCAGCTAAAGAAGAAAAAAAAGAAGAAAAAGAAAGAGGGGTGTAGATGCCATTAATGTATAGGTTCTTCAGGAAATCTTGTTTTTTTTTGGGAGCTCTGTTTTGAGGCTTGTTTTCCAATTGTGTTACTTATCAAAATAAATCAAGAGAGGTAGGGCTTTAGTGGACTAATCTATTAGGAATAGTTCTAGGACAGGGAATTTCTATAAATTCCATGTGCACAATTGTGTTTACATTATTGATTTACTTTTTTATATTCATTGCAATCTTTGCAGTATTCCTTTTCACTCCCCTTGTACCAATAGATTTTAAGGACAATGGGGAATCTCTCTCTCTCTCTCTTTCTCTCTCTCTCTCTCTCTATATATATATATATATATATATATGTATATTCAAACCTACAATTTATAACTTTTTGTATGAAATTAGTTTTAACTTCCTAAATGTAAATGGTTTAAATAACCCTCAAAATAGGATGTTTATTAAAATATCTGGATAGTAACAAATGACAGATAGTATTCCTCCAATAAACACACTTCATTTATACCTTGTTGTTATAAATTACAATAGAAATTGGGCACTGGTTATCATTTAATGCTTCCCAAGGATGAGTTCTAAACTATCCAAAAACATGTGGACATTATTCTGAAAACCCTAAAAGGTAGTTTAATTCTAGGATGGGATTTTAATTGTATACTTAACAGTACAGAATCCTCAAGAGATAAAAAATTAAAATTGTCTCCACAAGCCAAGACAATTGAGTCTCTCAATTTAATAGAATTTTTTATAAGAGAGGACTAATCTTTTTCTGTGAGGGGAAACTCTTTAGAAATCATCCATTACTCTTACAATTATGGCATATAGACCGAAATTGACAAAATATTAACTTCACATGATCTTTGCTCTAAAATATATAACTTCAATATCATATCCTGCCCTATCTCAGGTCATAATGTTCTAGTCGTAAAAATGTTATATTAGAATTTAATAAACTATCTTTATTGAGCAGAATACCTTTATACATACATATATATATATATATATATATATATATATATATATATAGATAGATATGTAAATATAAAATTAACTGCACTCAAAAAATAATGAATGAAGAGAGGAAATTTTAACTAAGAAATGAACTTCGTGACAATAACAGCATTCAAAAAATAGTAAATCACACCAACAACTCTTGTAGTACTTTAGTGCTTTTGTCTTATTTATTATCAAGACTTCTTCAGAAAGACATGTTTCATAACTATGAGCAACCATTTCCACTTCCTTTAAATACATTAGTTCTAGCAGGCCATTTAAATTAACAACAGTTCCTTTCCAATAGAAAAGTGTGAACAGGCAGTGTGCTGTGTGCATTTTCATTAACATTACAATCGCAGTTACAGAAGGTAAATTGGTCAGACAGTAATAGCCTTGTGGTGACGTGTGCATACTAATAGGGATCGTGTGCAAAAAGGGATTGTGTGCAAAAAAGGGATTGTGTGCAAAAAAGGGGACTGTGTGCAAAAAAAAAAAAAAAAAATATTAAAAATATGGGGGAACCGGGAAGGATGAGAGTCATGATGTGATAATTCTAATATAAACACGTAACTTATGAGACCCTGCCTCCAAAGGTAAGTAAAGAAGTGCACGGAGAAAGGAGGAGGAGTCAGGTAGAGAGTCCAACACAAAAAATGTAGTCTACTGTGCTTTCTGCGAACACTGTGGGAATTTCTATATCGGCAAAATGAACATAAAGCTGAGTAGCTGTATTAAAGAACACACTGCAGCAATACACAAACAGGACAGTTTGAATGCCTTGGCTAAACACAGTGCTATTTGCCCAAACTTCACAGGATTCAAATTCACAGCGCTGGAAAAAATAACAGAATTTGTAGGGGACATGGACACATTCCTGCAAGTCCGGGAATTAAAATGGCAGATAGAACTAAGAGTTGATGTCTATCCAGGTCTCAATGAGACACTGAACATTAAATGTGCACTTAAATGGTATAGAGACTGAAATGTGATACGGTTTGAAGAATTGTGCAAGAGGATTTGAGGAATTGTGCAAGAGGATTTAATGTGTTTATGGATTTACAACTGTGCAAGTGAATATAATGTTTCCTCTCTCTCTCTGACTTTTGCCTCCCCCCTAACCTTACACACATGCTCCCAGTCACCAGGCTAGCCACCGCTGAGACCACCAGCAACCCCCACGGTCTCACTTTTTGTGCAGCCATATAAGGGGTGATACCATCCGCACTGACAGTCTTTTGGGACAGACTATTATTCATATTCTCCTACCCATCAAACCCCAGCTCCACACTCCTTGTCATGGGAGGCCCCCTAACAGCCCCCCCTCAAGTCTGCACCACATTCCTCCCACTCCCCCATCAGGTGGCATACTCACACATTTCTCTACACACACACACACACTGATACCCAAGCATAGTAGGACTCTCTACCTGACTCCTCCTCCTTTCTCCGTGCACTTCTTTACTTACCTTTGGAGGTAGGATCTCATAAGTTACGTGTTTATATTAGAATTATCACAGCATGACTCTCATCCTTCCCGGTTCCCCCATATTTAAAAATTTTTTTTTTTTTTTGCACACAGTCCCCTTTTTTGCACACAATCCCTTTTTTGCACACAATCCCTTTTTGCACACGATCCCTATTAGTATGCACACATCACCACAAGGCTATTACTGTCTGACCAATTTACCTTCCGTAACTGCGATTGTAATGTTAATGAAAATGCACACAGCACACTGCCTGTTCACACTTTTCTATTGGAAAGGAACTGTTGTTAATTTAAATGGCCTGCTAGAACTAATGTATTTAAAGGAAGTGAAAATGGTTGCTCATAGTTATGAAACATGTCTTTCTGAAGAAGTCTTGATAATAAATAAGACAAAAGCGCTAAAGTACTACAAGAGTTGTTGGTGTGATTTACTATTTTTTGAATGCTGTTATTGTCACAAAGTTAATTTCTTAGTATATATATATATATATATATATATATATATATATATATATATATATATATATATATATATATATATAGGTTTGCCATTACAATTTCGCCGTGCAATTGCTCAGCTATGAAGTATTCGAACAACAGATGTTCGAATACTTCATATTTCGGCAGGTTACGTGAGCGAACGGTATAATTGTGAATGGACTGAGCATTCGCAATTATAACATTTGCTCATGTAAAGGGATCGCGGTATAGTGCAGTTAGGGAAATACATCCCTTTCCTCATTGTAGTGCGATCTCGGAGTTGGAATATTAAGTTGGGTGGGTGTGGGGGGCACAGCCGCTTGCCCCCCTGCATAAATGTGATTTTAGGCTAGCTAGTTAGGGAGTTAAGGGAACGGTGGGATTGCTGTTAAGTGTTGAAAATGTCGTGAATGACATTTTCGACATTAACAGCTGTTTTCCGACAATGGGAATATTCAGAATTGTGTACTTTCGGCAAAACACTTCGCTAATAAGTACACTTTTTTTATTTTCTTAATTATGATAGCAAACCATGTATATATATATATATATATATATGTGTGTGTGTGTGTGTGTGTGTGTGTGTATATATATATATATATATATATATATATATATATATATATATATACATATATATATATATATATATATATATGTACATATGCATGATTCCCCTTCAGAAGACTGAAATATCACAGTCTTGAAAATCATAAGACTGAAGACCAAAATTCTGAAACTTCAAAATCCTTAAAACTCAGCACACAGCATATATATATATATATATATATATATATATATATATATATATATATATATATACTGACTTTAAACAACATAAAACATATTACATTCCATCAAGTATAGCTTGCCCCTCCTGCTCATGCTTGGTAACAACTGCTATACTTTGTTTTGTATGTGTTTCTGTGTGTGCTTGTACTGGCATATTATCATTATTTGTGTTCTGTGTGTTTTCAGTACTTTTTGAGTTTTCAGGATTTTGAAGTTTCAGGATTTTGATCTTCAGTCTTATGAATCTCAGGATTGTGATATTTCAGTCACACACACACACACACACACACACACACATATATATATATATATATATATATATATATATATATATATATATATATATATATATATCTTTAGCATAGTATAAAAAAGAGATGGATAAAGAATTTATTGAAGTTCAGTCAAATTATATAACTGCCATATCTAAGTTAAATAAAAAAGATATAACTAAGAAAATAAAAAGTGAATATTTAAACATAAATGTAAGGAAATATAACCTTATAAAATCAGCTTAGCTTTAGAAAAAAATAAAATAACTTCATATGCCTAAACTCCTAAACATCTGAAAAATATCACTAAAAGAATAAAGTTACAGACTAAATTGACCCAGATAAAGGAATTAGAAAATCCAAACAATTAAAAATGTGCACTGATGTTGCAGATATATTAGTGATGTTTAAACAATATTATAACTCTTTACAAGAGGAAGCTAAACAGATGCAGCTCTTTACAAGAGGAAGCTAAACAGATACAACTCTTTACAAGAGGAAGCTAAACAGATACAACATCAAAATTGAAGATAGAGAATCTTCTGAACATATCACTTTTGAAGAAAATACCTATTAAATTAAAAGACAAACTGACTGATCAAATTACAGTTAATGAATTATCTGACAAGATAAAATAATTAAACATCAATAAATCACCAGGGGTCAATGGTATAATACCAGAACTTTTTGAGATATTTCCCAATCAAAGTATGTATTTATTTCACAGTGTTCTTTCTACTATATATATATATATATATATATATATATATATATATATATATATATATATATATATATATATATATATATACCTGGGAAAAGTCCAACTTCTTGGAAATACTGCCTAATAATGCTTATTATAAAAGAGTTAAAAAACAAATGTTCTGCATAGACATATCTGTTCACTAAATCTTGATTATAAGATTTTCATGTCTATTTTAGCTGTTAGACTTAAAAAATATATTTCTGACTTAATAAATATAAATCAATCAGGCTTCATTTACAAGATACAAACACAAGATAATATTAAAATAACATCAATTTTTTTAAACTACAAGGATCATGAAGTCATATTTATTAGTCTTGCTATATAAATTAATTTGGCTTTTTTAACTTGAACTATTTATTTTAAGTTTTAGAACTATATGATTTTCCTATTTAGCTTATATTATCACTGTGTAATATATATATATATATATATATATATATATATATATATATATATATATATATATATGTGTGTGTGTACACACAATAAGGCCCATGTTAAACTAGGAACATTTTCCTCAGAACGTTTACAACTAAATAGAGGAACAGAACAAGGTTGTCCATTAATATTGTTCTATTTTCTTAGCCAAAAAAATCTGGAAATTTATTTATTTTTATTTAATTTTATTTTACATTTGTTAACCGGGCTAGTCCAACTGGATGAATATCCATTTTCAGTAGAGGCCCGGGGAGATAAGCTTCAATTTGTACAATTTGTTAATACTAACTTAAACATCTAAGCATAACATTGACAAAAATAAGAGAAATCTAAGGACTTTTTTAACATTATTCCAACCTTGATAAGTAGAAAGCAAGGAAAAAAAAAAAAAAGAAAGAGAAAAAAGAAGAACTAGGAATTATAATATTATAAAAAAGACCCTTGTTCATATATTGTGAGGAAAAAATAGCAGCAAGAGTAAACTTTGAGAAATCTAATTATCTAATAAAATTCAAAGACTGTGTTTATTAAGGATTTCACTGACATAAAAGTCTGAAGGTGAAAGATAAAAGAAAAAAGTGGGTATAACATAAATTGTTTAAGGCAGAAGTTAGTCAGGATTACAACTAGGGCAAAGCCAGTGTCTTTTTAGGCATATTTTAAGTTTTGGTTTGGAGTTAGTTAGAGAGGAAATAGAGGTGAGATCAGGAGGAAGAAGGTTCCATTTTTTCCCCAACTACATTAGAGAAGAGAGCATCACCTGCTCTGTTGTTGGATTTGCTGGAGGAGATTTGCGGGCGGCACAGTGGTGCAGCGGTTAACGTTGTCGCCTCACAGCAAGAGGTTCTCCGGTTCGATTCTCGGCTGGGGTGCCTTCTGTGTGGAGTTTGCATGTTCTCCCTGTGTTCGCGTGGGTTTCCTTGGCGGTTTCCTCCCACATTCCAAAGACATGCATCTGGAGCGTTTCTCCCCAGGCCTCCGCTGAAAACAGGCTCTGTGGAACCTAGTCGGACATTCCGGGTCAACAAATTTTAAATAAATAAATAAAAAAATAAAAAGATAAGTAGTTTATTTGAGGAGCGCAGGGAGTTAAGATTCAGGTAGGGAGTAATAAGGGTAGATAGACATGGGGTCTTCTTTGGTTGGTTAAGTATTTTGTGGGCCAATGTAATTTGGTTAAACTCAAGTAGATTTTGAAATTCAAGCCAGCCTAGTTGAGATAGATTCTGGCAATGGTGTGTTCTAAATGGTAGTCCAGTGGCGAATCTAGCAATGCTATTATAAGATTTAACCAGTTTAGAGAGATTGCTTTTTGAAAGGTGAGTATAGATAGTAGAAGCATATAGAAGTGAGGAGATAAGGTGGGAGTGGGCGATACTTGTTTTAACTAAAGGAGTGAGGAATGGCTTAATTCTGTAGAGGGGACCCATTTTTTTGTTGACTATATTTACAGTATTGTTGATATGTTCATTGAAAGTAAGGTGGTTGTCAATAGTAACCCCTAATAGTTTTGTTGTTAAGTCAGGTTGTATGTGAGCACCATTTTTTGATGGACAGTGAAATCAGTAAGGGTGTGCTTTTGGGTTGGTGAAATTAGTAGGAACTTCGTTTTTTTGGGGGTTAAGTAGAAGACAGCGTTGAAGAAACCAAGACTCGACTTTATTAAATGCTTCTTGTGTTTTTAGTAAAAGATCAGATGAGGTCTTTGCTGAGCATAAAATTGTCGAGATATCAGCATATTGTAAACATGTAGTTTGAGGAATGGCTAAGTGTAAGTCATTAATGAAAATTGAGAAGAGGAGTGGACCTAAAATAGAGCCCCGAGGGACTCCTAGGGTGACAGGCAGTAGGGAGGATAGTTGATTATCCCATAGGACTGCTTGCTGTTGGTTAGTAAGATAGGCTCTGAACCAGTTTATAGCCTGAGTATCGAATGAGAGGTGTGTAAGAATGTTTATTAATAGCTGGTGATTAACCATATCGAAAGCTTTAGACAGGTCTATAAAGAGAGCTGATGTGAGGATGTTGTTGTTTCTGTTTTGGTTAATGGAGTTGCAGAAAGACAGTAGGGCAGCTGTAGTACTGTGGTGTGGCCTGAAACCATGTTGGCAATCAGCTAGCAAGTTGTATTGAGTTAGATGGTTAAGTAATTGCTTTTGAATGCATTTTTCCATTATTTTTGCCAATGGGGATAATAGAGCTATTGGGCAATAGTTAGAGTGGTCATTAGAGTTCCCTCCTTTATGGAGTAGAATGATGTGAGAGATTTTCCAGATGGTAGGGATTTCTCCCTCGGCAATAGTTCTGTTAATGAGGATGGAAATTGGGTAGGCTATAGCTTTGGCAGCTGTCTGCAAATATTCTGCTGGTAACTGGTCTGCTGATGGAGTGCAAGGTTTAAGTTTTTGGATAAGTTTACAGATATCTCAAGTGGGGACAGGTTGTAATTGAAATATAGGGGCTAAGGTCTTGTTTGTGTTTGGAGGGAATGTAATATCAGGAGAAAGTTGTTAGCTAGTGCTTGTATAGTTTCTGTGAAGTAGGTATTAAAGGCATTTGCTGCTTGTCTAGGATTTTCTCTTTGACTGCCTGTAGGGTTTGGAGTTTTGGTTTAACCTGGGTGAAGTAGTCTGTTGATACTTGCCCAAACTTTTTGTGGGTTATTTTGGTATTTGGTTTGAGTGTTCATGTAGAATTGTTTTTTGTCTAAGAGAATAGTTAGCTTTGTTCTATTTCTCAACTGTTTATAAGTGAGGTGATCTGAAATACTTTTAGTAGTTCTCCATTTGGCCCAAGCTTTGTTTCTGAGTAGCATGTTTTGTCTGGTGTTTTTGGACAGCCAAGGGGCAGGTTTGGCTCTAATTCTTATGTTCCGCTTTGGAGCATGGATTGCTAGAAATTTGGAGTTAAAGTAGTTAACTGCCTCAGTGAGAGGTAGACTTTTTAAGGGGGTCCAATTACAATAACAAACAATCAAAAACTAAAAGAACTGGAATTGAATGAACATTATAATTACAAAATCATGCTATTTTCAGATGACATAATGGTAACTTTAACAATTTAAGAATCAATAAAAGAATTAAACTATGTTACCAATTTTTTCTAAATTATTAGATCTTTAATTTTGTTATCATAAATCCAAATACTATATTATAAACAAGAAAAATAATTCAACAAACTTCTGCAATAAAATTATAGGTACCAGATCAAAATAGTTGCCTTACATGGGCATTCTAATAGATACATTTCTTAAAGAAACTAGAGACATTAATTTTAACAGTAATAAAGGGTTTGTCTGATTTAATATCTAGACAGAATAAACAAGTCATTCATTTTGAAGACAGACTGTAACTAATTAAACCAGCACTATTTCCAAAGATATTATACATTATACAAACTTGAGCTATTCCCCCTAACAAAGATGAAACAAATTAATAAGCTATTCTTAACCTTTCTATGGTTTCCTCAAAAACCCAGAATCACTTATCTTCATCAATTACTCTAATATAAAATTGTTTGTTAAGTGTGGAAGTATTTAGAGTTGTGCTAAGCTGGATGGACCCAAATACACATCCATTTGGAAATCTTTGCGCACATCATTTTTAATTAAAAAAATAAAATTAATACCTGCTTCTCAGAAGTAATAAATAATTCCTTGTGACCGTATATTTTCAACTATAGTCAGTTTAATATGTATATATATATATATACCCCACACAATCAAAATATAGTAATATTATGTTTAAAAAATTTATAGCTATAATCTTTAATAATTGAGATTTGAAACTATGGTTTGATATGCTAATTGTCTATGGTATAACCAAAGATTTTGTGGAAAGTATTCAATAGAAAACATTTTGTCAATGAAAAAGTTATAACAGTTTTCTTTCATATAATTGGCTCAGCTGGGTGAAAATCATTTCAATACAGTCATTAATCTCAGAATATTACTTAGATGACCAAGACCAGTTAATGTTACAGAACATTAGATCTTAAGCACAAAATACATTTTTGCAGTTATTTTAATTTCACTATAAGTAAACTCCTAAATTAATTATTTATTTACATTAAATTCTTCATAACAATAATAATCCAACAAATGGAATTTCTAATCTATATAGAATATTAGCTTTACATAATAAGGGTGGCAGTGGTGCAGCGGTTAGTCTTGCTGCCTCACAGCAAGAGGTTCTCTGGTTCAGTCCTTGGCTGGGGTGCCTTCTGTGTGGAGTCTGCATGTCCTCCCTGTGGTCACCTGGGTTTCCTTCAGGTGGTCTGGCTTCCTCCCAAATCCCAAAGTCATGCTGTAGGTGGATTGGATACTCTAAATTGGCCCTAGGTGTGAGTGCATGCATGTGTGTGCCTTCTATGGAAGGTTAGGTGCCGGGCTGGCAACTCGACACCATAAAACTCCACTGCCAATCATGAGCAGACAGGTGATCCACTGTGGTGACCCCTAACTGGGAAAAGCTGAAAGAAGAAGAAGTAGAAGAAGCTTTGCATAATAAAACTTGAATAATACATTTTGGAACTTCATTACTGTGAAGGAACTCAACTGATTACCTGAAAGCAATAAAACCTTTTTAATAAAATAGGTAGGAAATACTCCATTAGTACAATTTTGGCATATTTATACATGAAAATTCTTACACAAGGGTTTATTAACACCACATAAATTAGCAAAATTTACTACTGATAAATATATCCAATGTTGGAGATGAAAACAACTTTGTAAAGCTGATTGGTCGCACGTGTTTTTTGAATGCTCACTTTTATCAGATTACTGGAAGAAGATAATTTTTTTCCAGGACTTATGGTCAGGCAACTTTGAATAGAACAAATTATGCTATTACTTAACATACCCGAGAACTTTCAAATCAATAAGGAAAACTGTTAGTCTTTATGGATCATTTTGGCTGTGGCAAATAAAAATATGACAGATGGAAATTACCATCACCACCAAAGTTTGAAGACTTCCAATTTATTTTGCAAAAAGTAATTTAAAAAGAAATTTTCATTGAGACAAACAGGATATTTCCAAAGCTGCTATTGACTTCTCCATGAACTAAAGTTCTCTTCTTGACTAAGAAATATTCATTTACTAACTCCTCTAAAAACTCTAACAACGTCATAAATGGTGTTGGATTAATTACTTGGGGATATCTTACAGTTATATTTTACATTTATATTGATTCCTTGGCATGGTTTGCATATATTGTATATAGTTCTTGTACATGTGCTATATACTTCATGTATTTTCTTCTTAAAAAAATTGAAAAAAAGATATTTTGCTGCAGTAATAATACTACTTAATTCTAAAATAGCTACAATGGAGAAAATGAAGAGAAAGGTTTACCTTATCTCAGCATCTTGTCATTAAGCTTGATGTTATGTAAATATAATAACTGACTTTGTTGCATTGCAGCTTTAACCACAAGAAAAGTAGAAACTGAGACTGAAATATACTTACTATTGCAGCAAGGCAGGTATATCAGTACGGCATTTCTCTGTACAGAAAGTTCATACCGAAGATGCAGGTTTTGTCCAGTGATAAGTACCTCTGTGTGAGCCAAGACAATCCTGTTTTTTTTCTGGCTTCTGGTATAGCCTGATATATGAGTCACAAAACATAATATTGCGTTTGCTGTCATCCCTTGCCAGATTTGTGGAAACAGTATTGTCATTATGTTCTGTATGTTGTTCACTGCTCATTCAACATTACAGAGACTTGAACAGTGCAGTTATGTCAAGCAAGGTCAAAGTATGACAGCTTTGATTTACAGTTTGCAGATGGCCTTAATATAGCTACAATTCCTTTGCATGAAGGTGTATTCATTTCAAAAATGCAATTTTTTTGGCATGGCTTTCTGTCAAGATTACAATAACAAAGTAATGTATTGTACTTTTAACATTTGCATCCTTATATCATACGAAATGCTTAGCATGACCCAGTAAGTTCCATTTTTTTAAAAAAAGTAAGAATGATAGACATGGCAGGGAGTCTACTGAGTTTTGGTTTTGTCGGGGCATGCTGCTCCTACATTAGGATGCCTGCTATGATTCTGTCTTACATCAAAGTATTGTCAAAGTGGCCAGATGACCTATGTGTGATTAAGAAACTGATGTATGCTTGTGCAATCTTGGAATACTGTGCACCCCACTGTATAACTCACATATGTCCAAGGCACCCCTAATAACTGTCTATATCTTCTCACCATCACACTATGCTTTGGGTTTAAAGAAGGATGTTGGAGAATGGGAGGAGAATGGAGTAATATAACATAAATAACATAAAGTTGTTGCACCAGTCTACAGTTTAGCAGGACTATGTTCAATTTCCAAAAAGGGCTGCTCTCTATCTTTCCACTTTCTGGCATTTGTAACATCTGTGATATTGGATGTTTGTAAACTCTGCTTAAATTCTTCTTGCCCATTTCCCTATTTTTCTCTCTTTTGCTGCATTTTCCAATGGAAAGGATGGAAAAACATGCAGAAACATCCCTGCCCAAGGGAAAGAAAATGCATCTGTTTTCTAGGCCTTCTTGCATGGAGTCCTGGAGCAGAATTTTGCCAATGCATTGTTGTGACTGGTGAAAAAATCAATGTATTTGAGGTGTTTACCACAGTTGGAGCAATTCTTTGAAGATCTTCTGATTCAGTTTCCATTTTAAGGTGAGTCCTTCCCTGCTCAGCTTGTTTGTGACATAATGTTGCTCCTCTGGTTTAATACATGGCTGTAGTGTGAGATATTTTTGAAAAGCTATATCCCAGGATACCATGACTATTCTCCATAGAAGGTATGATCTGGTTATCGCTTGCTTATTTATGGAACACATTACTTTGGCATTTCTGTAAACACTTGAGGTGGTCCTGAAGACCAAAGATGATTGAGAAAATTGAGAGCATTTATACGAGCTCTCTTTTATGTGTATGTGTTTTGCACAGTCTTTTTGATCCAAATAATCTGCAATTTTATCCCCATAGACATTGTTTCTCAAGCAAAGTCTAAGCAGTCTGCAGTGACTGTACTTCCAGTAGCAGGAACAGAGAACGTGAGACCTGGATTGTATGAATTTGATGTCTCCACCACAAAATCTTTATAGTTTCAAAGATAATAATGAAAAAGGAAAAGCCCTATTTGCTGAGTGATGGAACAAACACAAAAGTCCAATGTAAAAGAAAAAATGTTCCAAACACTAAAACCAAGGAGAAGCCAAAATCCAATAAAAATCCAAGTAAGAATCCAAATAAAGTTCCACAGAAACCTTCATTGCATAGGCAAGCGTTTTCCCAACCACTCCTGGTTGCTTCCTCGACCAAAACAAACATGCTTAAAAACAATCCCCTTTTTATAATACACATCACACAAGACCCACCAATCCCGGTGGAGAATACAAGACTCCAAAGCTTTCCAAATTCAAAGAGATACACACTATTTTAAATCAGATAAAAACATATATGTAGAAAATGCATATAAAAATACATGTAGAAATACATATAAAAAACACATAAAAAGTGTGTATAAAAATATATATAAAAATGTGTGTAAAAAACCTAAAAGCACTGTAAAGCATGCTTATATGTCCTATTTGAAACATAACCCTAGTTCCAGAGCACAGCAGATTGCTTCATACTACTTTATTCTTAAGTTTCCTGTTCTTCAGAACAGGTTTAAGGGATATATAATCATTTAGCCCCGGTGACTTATGTGCAGCCAGTGTCAAAACCCATCTAAGTTCTTTCTGTTCAGTTCTATTACTTAAATCTCCACCTTTCATATTTTCTATTAAATTGTCTATAATGGAGAAAATAAAATAATGGTTCTCCCCCTGCTGCAACATATGCTTAGCTATTGCACTATGTTCCTGCCCTCACCTAAAACAGTAGAAGTGATCCCGTATCCGTTCTCTGAGGTGTCTGTTGGTTTTCCCAACATAGAATGCATCACAGAATACACAGTGGGCTAAATATATCACATCCTTAGTTTGACAGTCCCCCATGGCACTAAATTCATATGATTTCCATGTTATGGGGTATACAAATAATCTGTTGGTTTCAATGTAGTCTCTTCAGAAAATGAAGAATCTTTTTTTTTTTTTTGTATGAAATACAGCTATATAAGAAGGGTCATAAAGACTGCACTAAACCTGAGCCAACCACAATATATTACTCCTGTCCAGGGTACCTGAGACAGCAGAACACATATGTTTAAGTTTTTCTTTCTTTATCACAGGAAGATCTGAAGAAACAGCAACAACTTTCTTATGAATGGGCATAACTTTCTGGCTAAGTAGAGTGGCGTTCTCTGCCCCTTCTCCCAGGGCTGATAAGAGTTGCTCTCTTTTGACTGCCACAGCCAGTCCAAAAAGCCACAGAGGATATGTCAAACTCCAAGTCCATAGTGGTCATAAGGACTACACCAGCATGACCAAAGGAAAAAGATGAGTGGTCTGAGGAATCAGCTTTAGCTGCAGCAGACTTGACTACAGCTGAAGTATTTCTTCACCTTAATGTGATGACAAGGGTTGCTTAACAATCTTTTTTTCTTTTTGTGGCTGGAAAAAGAAAGAACTGAGGAACCAGTAGTTGTTCCATGGTTAAACCAAAAAAGTTGTCCTATTCCCATAGAAGGCTGATGGAAATAGTCAGTAAAATAGATAAGTTGTAAAAAAATGTATTTTCCCTGTTAAAACATGCTTAAAGCATTTATCCCAGCCAGCAAAAGTAAAATAATCCAACATTTACCACTGAAAAAAGATAGCTCAAACTTAGTTTTAACATTTTTTTCACAAAAGAAAAACAATACTCATGTATAAAAGTGCACAAGCATCATATTACAATCATTAGAAACATTCTCCTATCTAAAATTAATAAGATTTAATGGGGAAAAATACAATGTTTTCTTTCATAAAAAGTAAAGTGGAAGTTTTTTTCTCCCAAAGGGAACTTATCTACTCAGCATTTAAAGAGCATTAGCTGACCATGGATCCTTGAAAGCCCAGATAGGAGCTTTCGATTTGGAGGCAAGAAAGCTCTGAAGGGCTTTGCACCCAAAACTAACTTTTAGTCTGTTCAGCTCCGGCTGACTAATGGTTTGAGCATGTGGAAAGTGCCCTGTATGCTTTGGAAGTTGACCAGCTGTCTTATCATGTACAGGATTCACCCATAAAGCTAAGACTACTGTAGTAGCAATCAAATGAAGAACATCAGGTTTTCTAAATCAGTGAGATCAATTGAGCACTATCAGCACCCTTTCTACATTACCGAGCATGTCTGTAAGTTTCATCAGACCATTTAAATCTTTCAGACAAACCACTGTTGTAGGTTTTCTCCCACATTACCCGATTTTCTATTTGTGTGTGTGTGTGTGTGTGTGTGTGTGTGTGTGTGTGTGTGTGTGTGTGTGTGTGTGTGTATGTGTGTGTGTGTGTGTGTGTGTGTGTGTATAATTTTTCCTTTGTTAACTCAGTAATTGAAATAGTCTTAAACAGTGGAATGTTTTCAGTCACAATCCAGTCCTAAAGGCAGCCATAAACCTACAGCAGTATATGCATGAGAAAGAACAAAAAAATATAAATGCAAGGTAGTGAACAAGATGCAGTTATTAGCTTATTTCTTTTATGCTAGAGAAGCATAAATTCCATAATAAATTTGAATAATATAAAATATTTTCATTGATAAATAGACCCGCACTAAAAGTAATCAAGAAGACGGTGATAAAGATGATGATGATGGTGATTATCCTCCAATATGCCCCTAATAAAACACATGTTTACAGATTTCCAAAGCTGCACATGCTATCACGGAAATGGCTTCCTGAGTTGCAAGCAAATTACAAATCAACTACTAGATCTGTAATGGTACCTACATATCCAGAGTGGAGTATATACCAATGTGGCTTAAATGAGATCCCCGGGACAGCTGTACTTGATTCTATCTACAAGGTGACATTTTAGCAGTATGAAAAATACTGGAAGATTATTTTGCTCATTTTTGGCAAGAATTCTAGATGCTGAAAGCAGTTTTGCCAAATGCTTTCTTTATGGCAGCTAGGATAAATGAATGTCATTGCAAAAGTAAGATCTTCTGAATTCTCAAATCGTAAGTAGAATTTCTAATAAAGAGCTTATTTGTAAGCAGAGGTCAATACCTGGTAATCATTAGTTTGTAGATGAGATTGCTAGGTAAGAAAGTAGCCATGTGACCCACTTAGTCTATAGGTAATGCTGTGATGTTGATGATTATGGTCCAGATGTACAGATCTTATTATCTTATTCTCTGTGGTTTGTAGCATAATGGAGAATGGAGTACTGTAATAACAGGCTAAGAATGTTGAAGTCTTGGTAACAGTAAACTGAATTCAATTACTCACCTAGCACTTGAGTATAAAAGATAAGATTCTGTAAGGCACTTTTAGTGGATTAAAGACATTAGTAATTTGCTTTTCTATGCATTTGTTGAAGATAAGTCTTTGGTCCAGTGTAATGCCTGGATACTTTCTGAGCAATGACACAAGGTATAGGAGTAGTATCTGGATCTGTAATTAACAATCATGTGGTACGAGCTATAAGTTTATGTGTCCAAAACATCATGACTGTTCATTTGTTAGTATTAATAGTGTTAGTATAAGTAGTTACTCTGTTTTTACATATCCATTTCCAAAAAGAAGACCTTGAGGTCCAGATGAACAGTTGATAAATTCAGGAAGCAAAGAAGAGTAATATTGCTAGAATTGAATCCATCCTCAGTTTTTAGACAGCTGGGTGCAAAAGTTCCAAATAAAAAAGTGACCAATCCTGATATGCACATTGGTGCCTGGACTGGAAAAAATGACTGTTTTGAATCCTTAAGATATGGAATAAACCCTGTAATGGGGTTAGGATAGGCTCGGGGGGAGGATGGCCTCCCATTTTAGAAGGATGTAATAGTTCACAAACCCACAAAAACTGACAGAGAAAAATAATAAAGATGATAAAGTGGACTATTGAGGATAAGAAATACATTATATTTTATTATTATTATTATTATTATTATTATTATTATTATTATTATTATTATTACATAAGAAGCCTATGATTTCCAGATAGGAGATATTCAAAAAGATTGAGAGAGAAATTAGAGGAAAGAAACATATTTTCACAAGAAAAACTGTCAAAAGCTTCAAATACAAAATTGTGTTTATTGATGCAACAGATTCATGAAAAACACTATTTAGAACAGGAAACACTGGGTCCTTTGGAAAAAGTAGTATCTGAGGAAGTGCTAAATATAAACAACAAAAACCTAGAGATTTTTGAAAGGTACAAAAAATAAACATGGACATGAGAAAGAAAGTAAGAAAGATCTTATGTGGTGTAATATTTATGCAAAGGCGAAAGCCAAACTAATCAATACAAAAAATCAGCTCCAAAAATATTTGAAGAAAAACACAGGCAATGGCACCCAGCTATGGAGCATTTCACTACACAAAAAATAATATCACAAAGAGGGAATGTATAGCAGAAGACTAGTAATGTAGAAGGTAAACAAATAGAACAGGTTATGTCATAGCATGATGGAACAATGAGTCCCCAAAGCAAGGGGAAACAGGTGGAGCAGGGGACATCTAAGGAAAAAAGATATGGACATTGGAAAGAAAAAGAGATTAATATGTTGCAATATTTATGCAAAGGAGAAAGCAAAACGAATTAATACAAAATCACAGCATCAAAGATATTTGAAGAGGAATATATGCAAAGACATCCAGATTTGAAAAACTTTACAATATAAAAAATAAGAAAACAAATGGGGAAAGTAAAAAAGAGGATAAGTAATGGAGAAGTTAAAGAAATAGAAACTAAAGTTATTTATTACATGGAAAGAAAAGGATTTAGTGTACAAAATCCAAATCTGGTAGTGTCACAGCACGATAGAACAGAAGTCCCAAGATTAAGGAGAGACAGGTCGAACAGGAAGCATCTTATCAGTTGCCACATGACGATACTCCGAATCTTTCAGTAGGAAACCAATACAAAAGTTCAGTTGGAGTTTCACAGCAAGGGAAGGAACAGGAAAATGTGACAACTCTGACACAGTCAATGATGTGGAATTATAGGCCAGTGAGCTCCCATATGAAAGTGCAATGGATGACACAGGATGCAGCTGAAGAGAATATGTCAGAGGAAGATGTTATGGAACTTTCTGTAGAATGCCTGCAGGAAAGAGAGAACAAAGAATACGCCCTCACTTTTAAAGAAAATGATCTAAGGGAGGAGTTGCTTGATTTAATAGAGGTGGATAGACATATTAAGATAGAAATAGATTACAGAAAGTCAGTAAGACACAAAACTTTAGAATTCTGATAAATAATTAACGCAGCAATCAAGAATACTATCAGAAATTCATGTGACATGAGAGAAGAAAATAAGATATATTTTTGTAAAGCTAAATTAATGACAGTTAAAGTCTTATACAGGGCAATAATGGAAAGGAATAGAATAAATCCAGTGCCATCAGAGGAATATCAAATACAGAAAACTGTAAAGCAATTAAGACAAGAAGTATAACTGTTAGAAGAATACAGAAGAGGGAACAGATCAGCAAAATACTTAGAAAGATGTGATAAAAGTAACAGGCAGTATTAGAATAGACCAAGATCTATAGTGCACTATTGTAAATAATAAACTAAAGATATCAGTACAGTACAGCAGAAAAAATGTAAAAGTTATGAGATAAATATAAAGGAAAAGTAAAAAATATACAATTCATTGATGACCCAAAAGGTTTCATAGAGAATTGATAAACAAAGTAAATGGAATAGAAACATGACCAAAAAAGAAGAGCTAGACTCATTTTGGAGAAATATCTATGAAGACCTTGTGCAACCTAATAAAGATGATGACTGGATAGAAGAAGTAAAAGTAACAATCAGTAGTTGAAATTTACCGGATATGAAATGGGATGAAGTAAAAGCCTGAGAAACTGAAACAAAGTTAAAAAGCTCCTTACTGGAAACCCCCAGGCCCAGATGCAGTACCTAACTTCTGGCTAGAAGTATTAACATCTTTATATGTATATTTAGCCCTGAGTAAGAACTCCTTATATGTACACCAATAACAGACACCAGCCTGGTTAAAAACAGGAAAAATGATACTCCTCCTTAACAGTACACCTGCAAGCTAATCTAAAAACTATAGACCGATAACTTACCTTTCAACAATGTAAAAACTATATATATGATGCCAACAGAGTCTACAGTCATTTAGAATCAAACTTAATCATGGCAATAGAACAAAAAGATAACAGAAGGAAAATCATATGGAACAAGAGATCATTTGTTGTTTAAAGTCATAATGGAGAATTGTAAACAGGGGAAGAATCTAAGTATGACATGAATAGATTATAAAAAAGCATTTGACAGCATCCCAAATCCATGGATAAAGAAGTGCTTACAGATGTATAAGATACACCCTGCACTGATCAATTACATCACAGTGACCAAAACACAGTGGCAGACTACTTTGCAGCCAAGGTATGATAAAGAACAAATTATTATACCAGGCATAAAAATTCAATGGAGGATATTCCAGGTTGACTCTTTGTCATTATGACAGGTCACTTACTATGGGCCAGCAATCAAGCAGACTCAGTCCTCACCCCTGACTCCAGAGAAGGTCGGTCACTAAGAGCAAAGATAGATTCACACAGTATTTTCAGATGCAGCCCCCTGTACCAAGCACAATTTCATTTAAGAGTACACAGGGAGCATGCTCCAGACCTGGGGCTGGACTTTCCTTCTTTCTCCAGACCCAAACAAAACTCTACACTGTCCACTTTGAAGCTGTGTCTCCCTGTTCCCAGCAGCTGGCACACACACACTTGGATATTTTATTTTCACACAAACACACACAGACACACACACACACACACACACACACACACGCAAACACACACACACACACACGCACACACACACACACACACACACACACACACACACACACACACACACACACACACACACACACACACACACACACACACACAGGAAAATATTACACAGATTTACTAGCTGTGCCCTTTTCTGCCCAGACTCTGAGGTAATCATGCTGCCACCAGTCAGCTGCCCTAAGTCTCTTGCAAAGGGTAGCAAATTATACTGTGTAAAATTAATACTAATACAAATGGTAGAGTGTGGCCAAAGCAGCAAGGCTTTCAGGAGCAGTTGCAGTTTTACTAAAACAAACATAACTACCCTCAAGTTGTTAAAAGTATTCCCTAAAGGATCAGCCACAATGAAAGGTATTAAAATATTTAATGATAAATAATAAAAAAACAGCAGGATACTGAATACAATAAACAAGAGTTTCAACCACAGAGATAAAAAAATAATACAGTTAGATAGTTTCCCACAGATGCAGAAACCAATACTAAACCATTGTCACTAAATGTCCCTAAGTAACTAAAGAATTACTGTTGCCTGACGCCTTACTAAAGCAAGGCAAGCCGATATGTGCTGAGTGTCTTACCACAGCAAAAGTCAGACAATGTCTTTATTTGTCTGGTTGAATTATATATATATATATATATATATATATATATATATATATATATATATATATATATATGGGCTACCTTCATTTGATCGACAGCCCATTTGATTTAAACTCATTTGACTGAAATTTCATTTGACTGACAACCAGTACTTCAGTACACTTCAAGGCAAATGACAGGGATTTGTCCCCCTCTCCAATGCCGTGCAACCCTGGAGTTGGTATATACAGTTGCCGGGGTGTGGGGGGTGAAGCCCCCCCACCTAGTTTCCTTTAAAAGAAGAAAATAACACAAACAGTACAGATTATGAATGCCCCCTACACCCCCCCCAACTATATATACCAACTCCAGGGTCGCACGACCTTGGGGAGTAGGACAAATCCCTGTTATTTGCCTTGAATACTGGTTTTAGATCAAATGAACATTTGATCAAATGAAATTTTGATCAAATGAAGGTAACCCATATATATATATATATATATATATATATATATATATATATATATATAGATATATATACACACACACATATATATATATATATATATATATATATATATATATATGTGTGTGTGTGTGTGTGTATATATATATATATATATATATATATAGATGCATGTATCCTGTCAGAAATATTTCCTGTCAGATTCTAAAGTGCTGCTGTGAGGGTTACAAAGAAACAAGATGCTGGTTAGAGGATGACATCATCTCTGGTCACCTGACTCTGGTACAATACACACACAGAGCTTTGCTAAGATGCGTGACAGCATCTGAAAGGCTATAACACAATTTCAAACTTTCCACCCTTCCAGGGTTCTCTGATAAAACATACATATTTGATCAATTACAACAATACAACCTAATATACATGCATACATTGTTCTGTCCAGCCGGACCTACTGTTAATGCATTTTTACCACAAGTAACTTTACAGATATATATATTTTTTAATTCAGACATCTTTATAAATTAGTGTGGTACTCAAGTAACATAAAATTATTTACAAAACTCCAGCTAGCTATGCTGATATATGTACATATGTACTGCCCTACTCTTCCTGTCACAGATGGCACTATCTCATAACATCACTGTGATAATTGTTCTTTTGTATTGCCCTTAACCCATTATGCTGTCTAATTAACAGATTAGGTCATGGCTACAATTTGGCTCTCAGAAACCAACAAACTGTAAAGTCTTGACATCTTCTTTTCTGGATGATTTAAAACTGTATAGTTCATCAGATGAGGAACTGAATTCACAACTGGAAGTGATCAAAACTTTTTCAGATGATATAAGAATGGCATTTGGTTTGATAAATGTCTGAAAGTAACATTTAAAGCAGGTGAGCTGCAGCACAAAGAAAATATCAGTCAGGGACAGGAATGTGATATAAAGGAAATTGAGCAGGAGGTGTGCATAAATATTTGGGAATCGATGAAGGACTGGCAATAACACATGAACAAACACAAACAAACTCAGTAAGGAATATTTTAAAAGACTAAATGTAATAATGAAAAACAGCCCTGGCATCTAGTTACAAAGTCCATAAACTGAATTACTCTTCCTTTCTTAAAGTTTTGGAGTGATTGACTGGCCTCAAAATATAGTGGATCAGTTAGCCAGGAAAAGAAGAAAAATGCTTATCAAATGATATATAAAAATCTGTGAATACCAAGATTATATTTTGTTCATTTTGAAGGTGGTATGGGCCTACTCATAATTGATTACATGTATAGATCTGCAATTATAGGACTGTAATTTTATATATATATATATATATATATATATATATATATATATATATATATATATATATATATATATTTACAATGAAGTGGTCGAGATTAATTATATAATTCATTTATGTGATCGATTCACATGTGCGATGTCATGCATACTAATTAGGTCATACTATCAGCTTGACACTGCCAGCCCAGCTATCTGGAATCATATGTCATTTGTGAACATTAATATGATTCATATGCTTGTCTTACAAATGTAAGAGAACTGTATGTTATGTACTGAGCATCAAGAATATAACCACAGTATACTCTACTGGAAAAGAACAAAAATGTATATAAAATATATACCTGTGCAAATGTATGTTTTAATAGTAGAAGCTGGAGCATACAGAGTTAACTTGTAAAACTTCAAGAAAATAAGTTGAAAAGTAAAGTGTTTTATGATTGTGTTATCTATTTTCAGTGCAGCAAGCAGACACAATAACTAGAGCTAGAGGTTTTCCTATTGTCTTGAAACAGAAATAATTACTAGGTTTCAAATGCAAAAGTGTTTTTATTGCTCTATGACTTCCTAGCAGCTACACACTTCTGACAAATATGTATTTTTGACACAGAGGTGTTAAATTCTAAGTATCTATTTAGCCTGATAACTGAAGTCAGGTGACAAAGAGTGATGTCATCTGAGCTAACCCAGCAGCAATGTTGATTATTAATTTAAGAACTCTTGCAGAGAAAGACATTTTGTATCTTGTCTTGGACCTAGAAACATCCATCATCTGCATTTGCTTTGCTCTGTAAGTAAGTCTAGGGTACAGTAATTTCTTTTAGATACAGTTGGGAGTATAGTAAATATTAGTATAGATGTTTTCTTTATTTATTTGAGACTGTTCTGCAATGCTGTTTTAAAATATTTCCTGTGATTCTGAACTCTGTAGTTACTGTGTTATTTGAGTATTGTCTTGTTCTTTTATTATTTATTATTAAATATATTTAAAACTTTTAATTGTGGCTGGTTTGTTTAGAGATACTTAACCTCTTAAAGTACTTGCATATGTATTTGGTGACACTGTACGGGCCACTTCTAAATAGCCTTAGTCTTGGTCACACTTGCCATTTGGATAATAGTAATATTACACAGTAGGACTGCTCACCCTTTATAAGGGCCTTTATAGTAGTTGATAAGTAGGGGTTGGTGGCAGTGATAACTACCTTATACTCTGGGCAGAAGGGGGCATAGCTAGTAAACCTGTGCCAGCCTTCCCCAGATGTGTATGTGTGTGTGTGTCTGTGTGTGTGTGTGTGTGTGTGTGTGTGTGTGTGTGTGTGTGTGTGTGTGTGTGTGTGTGTGTTTATAGAAATCAAATCTCAAATTGTGCGTGTATCAGCTACTTGGGCAGGGACATGAAGAACTGGTTGGACAGAGACGGTGCTGAAGGTCTTGGCTTGACCCCCTCAGCTGAGATCTTAACCCTATAGCTGTGCCAGTGGGGTATCTTATTGGGGATCTGGAGTAAGAGGGAAAAACCAGCCCCAGACTGACTGTGATCTCTGTGTACTCTTAAGGGAAATTGTACTTTACTATGTGTGTACTTATCATCCTCCCATTGTGTACATCCCTCACTGTTGCCAGTGGTGAGGATTGAGGCTCCTTGATTACTGGGCCAGTGCAGTGGTGTCACAGTCAAAGACCATCCAAATGTGAATTCAATGTTTTTCAACATGTTTTTTCACCTGCCTGCCTTTTCAGCAGTATGAACTTACATAGTTCAGTACTGCACAATGCTGCAACTCACATATTTGCAGGGAGGCAAGCCCCCCTGCCCCCCACACCCCCTGCAAACTTTATATTCCAGCTCTGAGATTGCACTACAGTGAGGAAAATGATTAATTTCCTGACTGTACTGTGATCTCTGTTCATTACACTGACCACATATTTGAGAATGCACATTGGCATTCGTTGCACAGGACACTTGGAGATTTGGAGGTCGGCAATATGGGACTCAGTCATCTTATGTTCGACATTCCCATTTTTCCCAAATCTTTATTCTCTGTTTTAAAGATAAACCATATATATATATATATATATATATATATATATATATATATATATATATATATATATATATTTATGGGTCTACTTTTCCTCTTTGAATTTATGATTTACTGAACCAAAAATACCCAAACTCAGTCTGCCAAAAACTAATTTCTGCAAAAGCACATTATTCTGAATGTCATATCCCTGAAACAACAAGCATTTAAAACATAAAAAAACAAACACACACATTCACCAGTATTTGTGCAGGGAGGCAAGTCCCCCTGTACCCCTACACCCCCTGCAAATCATATCATATATACCAATTACAAGATCGCACTACAGTGACAGCAAGTATAGATTTCCCTGTCCTTACTGTAGTGCGATCTCCATGGCAAAGGTATGAACAGTACAAAAACTAATGCACCATACCCTGAGGATTGCTGACACCACTGTCATATATGTCATGCTTAAGGACTGGCATAGTATGCAGCAAGTCACATAAAGGCTATATACCTTGACATCTTGCACAACCAGCAACACAGTACCTATGTCGATGAAGAAAAGTAGACCCATATAAATATAAATGTATGTATATATATATATATATATATATATATATATATATATATATATATATATATATATATATATATATATATATATATATATATATATATATATATATATATATATATATATATATATATATATATATATATATATATATATATATATATATATATATATATATATATATAGATAGATATATACATACATATATATATATATGTATTATATATATATATATATATATATATATATATATATATATATATATATATATATATATATATATATATATATATATATATATATATATATATATATATATATATATATATATATATATATATATATATATATATAGATAGATAGATATAGATATATAAATATATCTGCTGATCTCATCAGACCCAAACATAGTGAAGGTTTTGAAAGATGAAGAGAATAAAGTCTAAGTTGACTTCCCTGCCTAGTTTAGCAGAAGCATATGAGTATCAAGCAGGAATGGAAACCAAACCAGAAGTAGACAAAACTCAGGCAGCAACTGAATGTGCCAAAAAATAGAAAAGAAAGCGTATAAGGAGAAGGATCAGATGAAAAGTTAAGAAATGTAGAACATGCATAAATGTACTTGCAAGTACAGAAAACTACTGGAATAACCTCATGTCAATCAGGATCTGTTGCAGGAATGGTTAAGGAAAAGTGCATTTAAACCAAAAGATGAAAGGTTAATATTGGTGACCCAGAATAGTGGACCATGTACACATTGATTACAAAATCCATTGAACATGTGGAAGAAATAGACAAATGCAGGTTATATAATACAGAACTGGAAACAATTGCACATCTTTTTGCTAGGTGTGGTATTCTAATGGAAGAGGCACTTTGTACTGAAAGGCATAATAATGTGGCAAGGCTGTTACATTGAGGATTGTGCAAACATTAACAATATCAAAGCAGCTGAGAAGCATTGGAAATATGAGCTACAAAGCATTATCGAGAATGATGCAGTTTATATTTCATGTGATCACCCATTACCAACAGTTCAAAAAAATAGATGTGAGAAAACCAGATATAATAGTCCATGAAAAAAAGAGAAAAGTATCATTGATCATTGAAATTGCTACACCCAGTGATTACAGAGTCTTATGTACAGAGAGACATAATGTCATAAAATACCAGGATTGTCAGGCAGAAATGAGGGCAATGTGGAAGAAATATATCCAGACAGTTCCAATAGTGGTAGAAGAAATGGATATCATAGAAAAGAATTTAAAGTTGTATATGGATATGTTATTTTATACTTGCAACTCCTTATGAATTGCAGGAGTCAAATCTGGGCACACTGTGGGTGCTGTGAAGACAATCAATTAATTCTCAAACAGACAAATACAATATGTGAGAGATGTAGTTACACAATGACACTGGAGGGTAGACTCTCACATACTGACACAAAAAGCAACAAATAGGCTGTCAGCGACTCACACACATCATGCACCGCACTTGAAACGGACCACACACATAGACCCACATATGCAGAGGTGCATACATGCAACTTACCCAGACCCCAAAGGCCTGTCAAGCACAGACTTCAGAAACTCTGCATGCACACAAGCAAGACAATTCCCCATCACAAAACACAAAGCCACATCTCATTGTTTCTCATCTACCAAGTCCATAAGGTGAAACACTCAATGACTCAATATCCTGGTCATAGGAGACTCCATTGTGAGACACACTCAGGTACTCTTATCAGGCTAGATAAGGGAAAGAATACAGTTAGTCGTATGTTAGGGGCCAGGATTCACCAGATCATGCAAGTACTCAGGTCACTTACCCCGAGTAAAAGAATGACTCAGTCATAGTCCATTTGGGTATGAATGACCTGAGATGTATCTCCTTGGACTACATGAAGAGAGACATGATTGAGCTCTCAAAATATGTATTACAGGTAGAGTCTATCATTAAACAGGATTCTACTGTCTCCAAGGATGATACCACAATACCAGCAGAAAATGACTGACTTTAACAATTGGCTTAGCTCCTGGTGTCATTCCAAAGGGATCTAATACTTGTCAGCCTGGAAGGAAATGGTGGATAGGCCACACTGCTTTACCAGGGAAGGTCTTCACTTGCCAGCTCTAGGCATTTGGATATTGGCCAAAACAATATCCACCCTGATAGCTTTTAGGTATTGACAAACAAATATTCCAACATAACCAAAGCTGCTCAGGACAAGCTAAAGGTGTTACTGCTCAATGCTAGGAGTCTCAGCAAAAAAAATGAAACCTACACTACTCACCCTAGATAATGCTTAATCTGTGCAGTTACTGAAACATGGCTCAATGCCACAGAAAGCACTCCATCAGTGCATGGCTATAACTCCTTTCATGCATTTTGACTATCCACCAAACATGAAAGAGCAAAAGGCAAAAGTATATCTATCTACTTAAAGGATAAATACACCTCAAGGCTGGTCAGACAATATGACATGCTTGAGCTACTTCATATCCATCTAATCATGGGAAAAGTCTATTACCGTATTCTTGCTAGCTACAGGTCCCCCACCATGAACCAGGAAAAACATACATCATACCTGAAATTACTAGAATGACTCACAATCCAGCCCAATAGCATACTCAGTGGTGATTTTAACTACCCTTCTAATTACAGGAAGGCATATGTAACCACTAACATACAGGTCCAAACATTTCTTGACTTTGTAAATTCAAATGGTCTGGAGCAGCTAGACTGCACTTCCACAAGGGGAATAAATATCCTGTATCTTGTATTCAGAAACATGGGAGAGTGCTGCATCCCCCTAGTGTGATGTCCTCACTGGTAAGATCAAATCACAAAGTGTTCTCCCTTAAAATAAGGTAAAACTAGTTCCCCCACCTAACCCCAAAAACTTTAAGAACTTCTCTAAGATAAATTACCACCTATTAAAGGATGGCATAGCTAGTTTCCAAGTTCACCCATATCCAGAAAACACAGAAACCTATGCAGATGTATACACAAAAGCTCTGTATGACCATATAAGCAACTACATAGAAACAACAGTACCAGACTGAAATCAATCCAGGTCAAACCACAAAAACAAGTCACCCTGGTAGACTGCTGCTATTATTAGGTTGTACAACAAAAGAAAGAAAATCCTTTTGAGAAGTAAGAGAGAATATGCACAACAGAGCAAAATGCACCTTATTAGTCTAAACAAGTGAGTCATGTCTCTGAAAGCAGACTTTGAGGTAAAAACAGCCTCCAGAGCTAAGGATAACCATAAGGCATGCTTCAGTTATGTCTGCAGTCTTAAGGGCAATACTCAACAATGTGCCGAATTAGTTGTAGATGGCATCCCCTATACTCATCTGGAAGACAGAGCAAATCTGCTGGCTAATACATTCAGCTCAAATTTCACTTTCATATTATCCCCAGTCCCCCCACCAAGAAATATCTTTCACCACTCTACCGCCAATTATCACCAAAGAACAAGTTGCCACTGCACTTTCTAAAGCTAAAAACAAGGCTTCAGTGAGGCCAGATGATATACCACATTGCCTCTTAAACAGCTTAAATGAGGACTTATCAGGCTCATTAGGATCTGTATTTAACCACAGCT
Organism: Protopterus annectens; assembly: GCF_019279795.1. Classification (NCBI taxonomy): domain Eukaryota; kingdom Metazoa; phylum Chordata; order Ceratodontiformes; family Protopteridae; genus Protopterus; species Protopterus annectens. Next base: position 701,723,544 of record NC_056731.1, read on the forward strand.
TCTGGACTGGCTTTCTCCTGATAGAGGTGAAAATAGCAACAGTCATCCCTCTGCGTAAAGAGGGACCATCTACTGACCCAGGAAATTACAGCCCCATAAGTATGACTAGTCTTATATGAAAAGCCATGGAAAGAATAATCATGGACAAGATAAAAAATTAACATGGGAAACCTCCAAACACTGCACCCAACCCGATTTGGCTTTGTTAAAGGAGGGTCATGCCTACTGAATCTGGTGGACTTCCTTGAGAAAGTCACTTTAACCATGGCTTAGGGTAAAACCATACATACCACTTACCTCAACCTGGCCAAAGCATTTGATAAAATTCCCCACTCAGATATTATAAATGGACTCACAAAACTAGGTATATATCCATATACAACCAGATGGATAGGCAGATGGCTCATGAACAGGGCACGTGGTTAAAGTGGATGAATCTAGATCCATCAAGAAGCCATTTACTAGGTGTGTACCACATGGCTCACTGCTGGGATCACACTTGTTCAGAATATACTTCTCTGAAGTCAACAGTAATGTGGAAGGCCTCTGAATAACAAAGTTTGCTGACAGCTGCAAACAGGAGGCAATCATTTAAACCCCCATAATGTAAATATCCTTCAGGAGAATGTAAATCAGAAAAATTCAGGTATTCATAGATTAGTATTAGGCTAACTGCCCTTGTGGGCCATTTTCAGCCTAGCTAATTACCCCATGTGAGAATCAAACACCTTAACCATTATGCCAACATCGCACTATGATTGGTGCCAGAACTGTGGCCTAAAACTAAATGCAAAAAAATTAATTTTCATACCCTTTGGGAAGTCAAATACCCCTGCAAAATAGCAGCAATAGCACACCCCTAATAACAGACTCAAAGGTGAGAGATCTAGGTACACAAAGAGATAGTAGCCTGAGCATTGACCACCATTTGTCCACAGTGTTGAGAAAGTCCTTCTATGTGGCACAATTTGCAAGTAAAGGTGTAGCATCCAGATTCAAGGATATTGTATTTGTGTTATATTCAGCCCTCATTAAACCAATAACTGAGTACAATGCACCATTTGGCATGCACTTAACTAGGCACTTACAGCAGCTGGAGTGATCTCAGAGGTTTCTCACAAAGAAAATACAGGGTGTAAACTTGTCCTATGTGGATAGACTAAAAGCCCTAACCCTTTACTCTGTCACCTACTGACTATTGAGGGATCTCTTATTCCAGACCTACAAGGTACTCAGAAATCCAGCCATAATGGAGCTGCTATACATCTGCAAGTCAGAAAGTATGAGGTGCACCTGATCTAGGGATCTAAACTTAGCAACTCAAATAAAACATGCTGGAGAAACCGATATGTGTCTCAGAGATTGCCATCTCATTTTAACAGGCTACCTATTCACATTAGGCTGAGCCCTGCCCTGGCCCTCTTCAAATGCAATTTGGCTCAATGGATGGAGAATCTCAAATTAACACCTGGAGTAATGCCATGTCCCTTATGGACAAGGGCAATCTCTAAGATATTCATTTCAAACACATGGCATCTACTTGCCCCTAGGGACCATATATTATGTAAAATCGGATTATATTGGCTAGGATTGTAAGGGCTGTTAAGCCATTAGCCTAGTGATATCCCATGAACATATTACGTAGGGTTTCATAGGTTCATAGGTTCATAGGCAGGTATTAGGCTATCGGCCCTAGGGCCCATACAAGTCTAGCCAAAAAATGTACCCTGGCTTTCGCCTCAAAAGAAAATTATTTTCCTGTGCCCCTGTCGAGCAGAGCCACAGAAGTGATCCCCGGGGTGAATTTCCCATTTGCCATCCAATCATCAAGATTTTTCTTGAAGAGTGCTAATGAGGAGCTCTGTTTGACATAGATAGGTAGTCTGTTCCAGAGTATGGGAAGTCTCTGGTCCATACAAGCCTAGCCAAAAAATGTACCCTGGCTTTCGCTACCCAAGAAAATTATTTTCCTGTGCCCCTGTCGAGCAGAGCCACAGAAGTGATCCCCGGGGTGAATTTCCCAATTCCCATCCAATCATCAAGATTTTTCTTGAAGAGTGCTAATAAGGAGCTCTGTTTGACATAGATAGGTAGTCTGTTCCAGAGTATGGGAAGTCTCTGGGACAGGAATCTATCCCTCCAGCATGTTTTGTTTATTGTGGTGACAAGGTTTAGGTCCCTAGAACATGTAGCTCGGAGAGATTGGAATTTCTTTAAGTGGAGCATGTCCAACAGCTCTGGGTTTGACATAGCTTTGTATGTTAGGCAGAGATCACCCCTGAGTAGGCAATATGCGATGGAGTAAAGCTGTAGTTTTTTGAGACAGTCTGCACAGGGCATCTGTTTGAGGCCTGTAATCCTCTTTGTGAGGTATTTCTGTGGTCTTTCCAGTTGTTGTAGATGTCTTGTGAGGTACATACCAAAAGGGGTGTTGTACTCTATAATGGGTCTAATGAGTGATGAGTAGAGGGGAACAATGACCTCTTTTTTACTGGATGAGAATCTTTTTGTGATGAGATGAGCCACGTAGAAGGATTTCCTGACCACTGTGGTGATGTGATTATCAAAGGAGAGACTACTGTCCACCTGTGTCCCAAGGTCTCTTATCACATTTTTGGCATTAAGTAGACTACCAGCTATGTGGTAGTTCATGGGTACAGAGTTTTTACCAAAGGGGATGACAATACATTTTTTGGCATTGAGCTTCAGGCCATGGCTTTGACACCAGGTATCTGTCTCAGTGAGGCCCTTTTGTAGTCTGTCCACATTGTTAGGAATTTTGATTATGGCTCCTAGTTTGCAGTCATCTGCAAACTTTGTTAGCCAAAGACCTACCTTGTTGGCCTGCACCTCAAAGAAGTAGATACCAAACAGGAGAGGACCCAGGACTGAACCCTGTGGTACTCCACTTGTCACTGGTCTGATGTCGGATTTGGAATCCACTACTTTCACAGTGTGGGTTCTGTCCATGAGCCAGTTGGCAACCCATCTTGTGACATAGGGATGTATACCTAGTTTAGTGAGCTTAACTATAATTCCAGAGTGGGGGATGGTGTTGAAAGCCTTGGCGAGATCTAGATAAGCTGTGTGAACCATTTTACCCTCATCTATGGCTTTGGTGACTGCTTCAAAGAAGTCAATCAGGTTTAGGAGACATGATCTGCCTTTTACAAATCCAAACTGGGTAGGGTCCAGAGTTTGGAGATTACCAATGTCTTTGTTTATGAGTTCCACGATGATACATTCCATGGTCTTGCAGGCCAGGCTCATTAGGCTAATGCGGCGGTAGTTCCCGGGGTCCATTGTGGCTCCCCCTTTTTGGAGTGGGATAACCGTTGCGGTGCACCATTCAGAGGGTACAAAGGCTGAGGTGAGGCTATGATTGAACATGGTACTTAGGTAGGGTGCCAGTTCATTCTGTAGTTCATGTAGAACACAGCCTGGGATATTGTCAGTTCATGATTATATATTCAAGCACTACATATCTGGCACGGATGAGAATGCAACTCGGTATATTGTCCAATCCCATGGAAGTGTTATTCTTAGCCTTTGACAGGGATTCTAAGAATTTTTCCAAAGTTATTTCAGGTGAAACTAAATTCTCAGGGACAGTGTGGGCAACAATGAGGGTAGGAGTGGTAAAGGCACTAAATTTTACTTTAAATACATGTCTTTGAGATCAGAATTGGCGATATTATTATGGATGAGCCCAGTGCATTGTTGCACATTATATTCCTTAATTCTCTGCCACAACTGAAGAAAAAAACTCCAGTATCCTTTGGAATCTGTGGCAAGCTTAAGTTCAACCTCTGATTTACATTTTAATAGCATTTTTTTATTTTTCTTGCTGGCACATTTCGATGTAGTTCTTGAGATAAAGTGATGGGGATTTTTTGCAACTTTTCATTATTTCCTTTTTTTGCCATATAATCTATTAATACAAAAGTTTTACCAGACGGCGGTATTCCTGAATTTACCATTATATCGACGGGAAAATAGCTAGTGACTCTTCTTTCCAACAGTTCAGCTGCTGGTAGAAGTCAGAGGTGAATGCGACAGCTATCTCAGTTGGGTCCATTTGCAACAGGATTGTTGGCAATTGTGCAAAGGACTTCTGCAAGCTGAAGTAGGTTTGTGTTGGAGAAGCCCTTAAAGATGCTTTCAGTTGGTGGTGGGATTGTATCATAAGGCCTGACAGAGGAGATGACTGATTTCTGGTCAGATTTAACTATGTATGAGGAGCTGCGAGGTGGTGCACAGGAGGGCTCCTGAATGGTAAGTACAAGGTCAAAAGTCAGTAGTTTTACAACTTTTCCTAGTGCATTGATATGTGTGTAGTCTAGGAAATGCTGACCATAACTATTACTAGAGATGTAAGTCTGAGTAATTGAAGCCCCCTAGTAAGAAGGTAACTGGTTTAATATTTAATATTTCAATAATGTTGAGGCAATGTTTGTAATCTTTGGGTGACATTGACGGGGATAAATACTCTTTTTAAACATTCCTTATCTTGCAATAATTTCACGAAGCCTTTCTTTTCCATGTTGTATCATGGAAACTGCATGCATAGAAGGATGATATGGAGACACTTCTGGACATTAAGCATCTCTGTCAGTAGCTACACTTGAAAGGAAAAACTGCACCTGGATCATATGATGCCTTCAACATTAAATGTGCTCTGAAAAAGATTCATAACATCACTTTTTTATCTGTAATAACCAGCAAAAACCACAAAAGGAAGACTGCTTCTGCAATAGCAAAACCAACGTAGTAAAATCGCAAAATCCAAAGCATATACAGGAGCAAGAAGGCAGTCCACAGATGCAATAGTAACTATTACAGTTCCAAGATACCAAAACAAACTCAGTAAGAGGTACTGGTAAAACATAAAATATTTTATTCGAACAAACAGTAATTGTTTAATTAGCTGTACTGCTTCCTTTATAAGCACAGAAGACTTTGTTGTTTTATAGTCTGACGAAGCCTTAGGGTGAAAGCGCTTACTGTTTGTTCGAATAAAAGATTTTATGTTTTACCAGTACCTCTTACTGAGTTCGTTTTGGTATCTTGGAACTGTAATAGTTACTATTGCATCTGTGGACTGCCTTCTTGCTCCTGTATATGCTTTGGATTTTGCGATTTTACTACTTTTTTATCTGTGTTTATTTGTTATAAAAAATAAAGTTGTAAATATTCATAGTAGTGTTTCCTAGGTCTGTTATTACCTCAAAAAGCTGGGATAATACACTGATTTTAATGTTTCCAAAACATAATAAAACAAATCATCAGTTATAATATGGCTCAAAAATATATTTGTTTGTCTGCCTTGTTATTTTTATGAATTTATTTATTTATTTTGGTATCCACATAAGGCTAAAAGGCATTCTTTTTTAGTTAGATAAAGGCCTTGTACTCAATTTTAGCAGCTTGTGAAATTTAATGTACAGCTGAAGATAGACTGCATCAGATTTAAATAGAAAAAAAAGAATATATTTACAGTTATGTTGCTTATCCATCAGATATCACTTTCAAAGCAGCAACTGTATATGTATTTAGGCTAAGGTAACAAGGTTAACATGTTTTGTGTTCTGGCATACTTGTTTCACATTTTTGTAGTGTTCCAGCAGAAACAAATAAATAAACAAACTGTATAAAACCTAAAATCATGCATTTGTTTTAGGCAAAACAAACACAAATGAGAAATACACACACACACGCAGACACACGTACACACAAACACACACACACACACACACACACACACACATATATATATATATATATATATATATATATATATATATGGGTCCACTTCACATGACTGAAAGCTCAAAATACTGAAATTCATTTCACTGAGTCCACAATTTTGAATGTTCAAAATACTGAAAACTCAATTGACTGACTTTCAGAATACTGAAAGCTTACAATGCTGAAATGCAAAATACCAAATGGCAGTGTGTACAGTACTTTAAGATAAATAAAGTGTATATGCCCTTTTCCCCACTGTAGTGTGATACCAGAGTTAGTATATATAGTTTGGGTGGGGTGCAGCCCCTTACCTAGTTTGGTTTTATATCATCCAGTGTCTATTAATAAGATAATTGCAAGCTTTCAGTATTCTGAAAGTCAGTCAAATGAGTTTTCAGTAGTTTGAACATTCGGGATTGTGGACTCAGTCAAATGAATTTCAGTATTTTGAACTTTCAGTCATGCGAAGTGGACCCATATATATTATATATGGTTTACATACGTTTGTGCGAATGACATTCTGTCGGCTGCAATCTGCCGAAAAACATTTGTGAACCAGGTAGTTGACTCCACTTATGCGAATGAAGTACTGCATTTGCATAAGTGTAAGTCGACTATCTGCACAGAGATCGCGGTACAGTGGGGAATGGAAATTCATCCACATCCCCACTGTAGTGCGATCTCAGAGTTAGAATATATAAGTGGGGGTGGGGGTGCAGGGGGGCTTGCCCCCTTGCAAAAACGTGATTTGTCATATAGGAGTGTAATTTACATCTGCTCCTATATGGCTATCACATGGTGGTTTCAACAACAATGTTGAGTCAAATGCGTTGAGCATTTGGTTCGACATTGTCAATGTTAGTTGTTTTTACTTTCGGTATTACTATTCATTTATTTGAACGGAAAATCTTTTTCCATTCAAATAAACAATAGTAAACCATTACATATATATATATATATATATATATATATATATATATATATATATATGTGTGTGTGTGTGTGTGTGTGTGTGTGTGTGTGTGTGTGTGTGTGTGTGTGCTATAACGTGCTTAACTACCTCACTTCAGCTCATCTCCAAATACATATTCAACTGATTTACACCTAGCTTCCTCTCACCCTCTCACTACCACATATACTGCTCACTCAGTCTCCTCTCTTACTCCTCTTTCTTCCTCCTTCCATCCCATTAGAACTTCTAGCTTGTTCCACCTTCATGTGGAGTTTCTGCTTTATTTCTGCTTGAGTTTAGTGCAATATTTGTATATAAGATTTAGGCATATGAGTTAAGAACACTATCTGTTTGAGCTTAATACTATCTGTATATACATCCTACCTTTATTCCTAGCCTTTAGCTAGATATTGGTATATCTGCTCATTACTATGTTTCATATTGTATGTATAGCTAATGTTTGCTGCACTATGTATTATTTGCTGTTGTTTGTATATTCAATTGTTCTTCATGTACTCTGCTGCTCATTTATTGTTCTGTGGAGCTTTTCTCCTCTGGCCTCCACTGAAAAAGGACCTATGTCCAGTTGGAATTTCCCAGTAAACAAATGTAAATAAATAAATAAATGTGTGTGTGTGTGTGTGTGTGTGTGTGTGTGTGTGTGTGTGTGTGTGTGTGTGTGTGTGTGTGTGTGCAAAATGTCTTTGCTGAAGTAAGTCGATGTGAACTTCTCTCCCCACTGAAAGCACCCAACCAGATGGCAAGTCAAAGGTTAAGCTTTTCTGTCATCAGCTATCATTGAAGACACGAAGGCATTTTTCGAAAGAGAAGACGTATACATTTTATACCAATTACTTTAAGAAACGGATACAATGACTTTTTTGTCACATGATTCTGTACTAATATGTCATTAAGATCTAAAGAAAAGAAAGCAAAGACAGATAATGAAGCAGACATGCATTTATTTCAAGATATGTTATAAAAAGCTGTTGTAAAGTGAAACTCTCTTTTCAACCTTATGCCTGGGACTACACTGAGCAGCAAGATGAGGCATTAAGTACAGAACAATTATTGATCTGTTAATTCCTCCTTTCTCAAACAAAGTGAAGAATACATCAAAGAAAAACACACAGGTATCTTTTTTTCTCACTCTTCACAACATGGATTTATTTGTCCTAAAAGAACTTTTAAACCCACTGTGTTTGGCATTTCACTAGTCTGAATTGAGCAATAGGGAAACTATAGTAACCAATAATCTGTTTCACTTCAATGGAAACTATGTACCTTGGTGGATAACAAAGCTAGGGATAAACATTAAAAACCTCTGGGGGTGTTGTCTGTAGGCATGTGTCCAATGTTCAGCCTGGAGGTAAGAATAATTCTAATTGTACTGAACCATTTTTTTCTACAAATAGAGACACATTGTGTACAGTAATACATTTCATTATGACAAAAATACATCTTTGTTACAAAAAAAAAATAGAATAATGAACATAATATTCTGTTTTAAAATACATGCAAGTTAAAAGTCTGAGGCTCTGTGTACAACATAAAATGCTCTTTGTGCAGCAACAGCATTTAAAACAATGAAAGTGTTCTTATATTTACCGGTAAATTGCAGGAAAACCTTCAGAAAATGACAAACTGCACTCTTGGCTTTTCGTTTTGACAGTATTTCCTGAAAGTGAATAATGAAATCAAAGTAGGGTTTAGGGAAGATTAACTTCTCTAGCATATTACTCAACATGCCATTTATCTGAACTTTAAAATGGAAGAGTGGTCTTCATTTTCAGCCATGCAATAAATATACCGTCTTCAAATGGTATACAATCTATGAAGCCCGCAATCAGGCTCTAGAAATGACAGGAACTGACCACTCTTTCCGCTGATCAAAAAGGAGTTCATTTTTATCTTAAATGTTTCCAGCATTCTGTGGCTAAATGTTAAACCACAAGTGTCTGGCCATGCATTAAGCTACTAGGAAAAGTTAAGCTTCTGCATCGGCTAGCTGAGATATCAGCTATAAGCTGACAAGTAATTAAACCAACATATCTGTAACAACTGTCATCTCTCTCTCTCTTTTTTTTTTCTTCTGGGCAACACGGATGTAAACTAAAGGCAAGAAGGCAAAAAAAAAAAAAAAAAAAAGATTCAGTATTACTAGACATCTGGTGAGCATTCCCTGCTGAATAGTTTAGCAAACTTTGGACATTTATAGGATTGTGATGCAGATCAAAAGGGTAAGAGATCCCTTTCCCAATTAACAGCAGGGAGAAGAACATCAAATAAGGTGTAAATTTCAGCTCTGTAGTTTTGAGTAAATCAAGCATGAAACGCGTTCTAATGCTCTTGAGTAGCTGCAGTTTTCAGCCATCAGTGATGTCACTGGCGCACTAAAGGAAGCCTAATCGCACTTAGAGTGACATGTAGCAATCCTGTTCTGTTAGGTGCTTAAGTCTGCTTCTTCTTTTTTTGATAACACATTTGAACAAATATTTCCTATACTGATGGCAACAGCAGAAAGCTCCTAAATAAAGCTTACTTTAGGGCTTATATTCCCATAATATAAGAGCCCTAGAAAATGGTGTACATTTCTGATAAGACCCCAGGATATTTTGCATATCAACTATCATACTTAAGATCTTGTAATTTCCACTCGATGCTACACTGACTTGATTTGAAAGTTATGGTTTATTTATTTATTCACTTTCTCATTCATTTTCTCTATACTGCTTGTATGTTTTATTTTATTTTTTTTTTCTTAACTTCAATGCAACTGCCTTTTTTCTCTGGTCTTTCAAAATTTGCCTTTTTATGATTTTATTTCAAATGCTAAACCATGGTAAGTATGTCTTAAGGCCATGATTTAAAAGTCTTATTTTTCAGAATAAATTATTATAAAATGCAGATTACACTTTTTCAATAAAACTGGTGAAAATGTCCTTCATATTCAAATTATTTAAAAAGGTGGTATGAAGCTCTTAACTTTCCTACCTGTCTCCGTGCATAGAAAAACAAAGCCCTGACTACAGCTAAGATTACCTCAGTTTGATTAGTGGCTTGGGTTCTGGAATAGCCTGCGAGGGAAAGATAAGAAGGAGTGACAAATGCTAGTTCAGCTCTTCTGGGGAAGGGACTGGAAGTCCAGTAATTTCACCACATGCAAATAGAAGCTTGCAGGTAGAACAACCATAAATAGACGTGTGAATTTGGCCTACTATGACAGCAACCCTCATTAGCACATGGGTGAGAGAATAGTGACCACAGCAGTGACACGAGTACCCATGTTGCAACCAGCAGATGTGGTTAGGATCTTAAATAGAAGTCCACCTAATGGCTAGCAGAATGACAGTCTCCCTGATTGAGCACCACCTTATTTGGAATTAATCATCTAATTCTTTGTGAAAGGTTGGCAGTCAGCCAACAGTAGAGGAATAAAAATAATTAAAAAAATAAAAAGAAAGTAAAAACGAGCAGTAGATGTTAACTAGTTTTTGATGTCTCTGGTACATAAAGCACAGATAGTTGGATTCCTATAATCTCATTACCACCCACTACCATAAGATTACTCTTGATAACAAAAAATGCATGCTATTCACTATAGCTTACTACCCAGCAAATGTCACAATAAAATTACATAAAAAAGAAAACTCTGGAAAATTGGGAGTAATAACAAATAATCAATGAGATGAGAGAAAGTTTGCTTTGCATAGACTTTGCTGCACATCTAATATGTTTTCAGGTAAGGAATAATCTTCATAACTTTCTGCAGTTTGATGCAGACTAAATAATTTCCAGTAGACACACTACTATGCATTCCATCCATCCATCTTCAACCCCTTTTCCCATTTTGTACATGGGGTCAGGGTGTCACTTCAGCAGTGACAATCATCTCGAGCCAAGGTTTACATGGCCAGGTAGCTAGCCCTGCCATGGTAGTTCATTCGTACACACTTGCAAACACACTCTCACCTATGAAAAATTTAGAGTGCCCAGTCCATCTACTGCATGCCTTTTTAATGTGGGATGAAACAAGAGCAAGCCCATGTGAATACAGGGAGGACATGCAGACTCTCCACAGAAGGCATACCAGCCTTGAATCAAACAAGAGAACCTCTTGCTGGGAAGTAACAATGCTAACCACTGCACCACCACTGCCACCCACTTAAACTAATCCCTTTTTCATAGGTTCATAGGCTCATAGGTAGGTACTAGGCTATCAGCCCAAGGGCCCACGTAAACCTAGCCAACAAAGTTCCCTGGCTTACGCCACCCAAGAAAGTTATTTTCCTGTGCCACTGTCAAGCAGAGACACAGAAGTGATCCCTGGGGTGTATTTCCTATTTCCCATCCACTCAAAAAACTTTTTCTTGAAGAGTGCTAATGAAGAACTTTGCTTGACATAGATGGGTAGCCTGTTCCAGAGTATGGGAAGTCTCTGGGTCAGGAATCTATCCCTCCAGCATGTCCTGTTTATTGTGGTGACAAGGTTTAGGTCCCTAGAGCATGTAGCTCAGAGGGATTGGGATTTCTTTAGGTGTAGCATGTCCAACAGCTCTGGGTTTGACATAGCTTTATATGTTAGGCAGAGATAACCCTGGAGTAGGCGATATGCTATAAAGCTGGAGTTTTTTGAGACGATCAGTGTAGGGCATTTGTTTGAGGCCAGTAATTCTCTTTGTGAGGTACTTCTGTGGCCTTTCCAGCTGCTGCAGAAGTCTTGTGAGGTACATTCCAAAAGGGGCATTGTACTCTATAATGGGTCTAATGAGTGTCGAGTAGAGAGGAACAATGACCTCTTTTTTCCTGGATGAGAACCCTTTTATGATGAGGTGTGCCACATAGAAGGACTTCCTAACTACTGTAGCGATGGGACTATCAAAGGAGAGACTACTGTCCACCTGGGTCTCAAGGTCTCTTATCACACATTTGGTGTTAAGTAGATTCCTGCCTATGTGGTAGTTGATGAGTACAGAGTTTTTACCAAAGGGGATGACACTGCACTTTTTGGCACTGAGCTTGAGGCCATGGCTCTGACACCAGGCATCTGTCTCAGCGTGGCCCTTCTGTAGGATGTCCACATCATTTGGGGACTTAACTATGACTCCTAGTTTGCAGTCATCTGTGAACTTCGTTAGCCAGAGGCCTTCTGTTTTAGCTGTTTAGCCTGTACTTCAGAGAAGTAGATACGAAACAGGAGAGGTCCCAGGACAGAACCCTGTGGTACTCCATTTGTCACTGCTTTGAGGTCAGATATGGAGTCTGCAACTTTAACAGTGTGGGTTCTGTCAATATGCCAGTTGGTAACCCATCTTGTGACGTAGGGATTTATACCTAGTTTAGTGAGTTTAGCTATAATTCCAGAATGGGGAATGGTGTCAAAAGCCTTGGCAAGGTCAAGATAGGCTGTGTGAACCACCTTACCCTCATCTATGGCTTTGGTGACTGCCTCAAAGAAGTCGATCAGGTCCAGGAGACATGATCTGCCTTTCACAAACCCGAACTGGGTGGGATCCAGAGTTTGGACATTACCAGTGTCTTTGTTAATGAGTTCCATGATGATATGTTCCATGGCCTTGCAGACTAGGCTCGTCAGGCTAATAGGTCGATAGTTCCCAGGATCAGTGGTGGCTCCCCCTTTGTGGAGTGGGATAACTGTTGCTGTGCACCATTCAGTGGGCACAAAATGTGATGTGAGGCTATTATTGAACATGGTGCTTAAGTGGGGAGCCAGTTCATTCTGAAGTTTGTGAATAACTCAGCCTGGGATGTTGTCCAGTCCCATGGATGCTGTGTTTTTGGCTTTAGAGAGTGCAGCTTTTACCTGCGTAGTTGTGATTACAGGGACTCTGCATTCTTCCTGTATAGATATAGGCCCTTTAGGGGCTGGAGGGGTAAAGTTAGCACTGAACCTATCTGCCAGGATGTTGGCAATATCAGTTGGTTCTGTAATTTTCATGCCATTATGTTGTAACTCAGAGCAGGTCTGGGTGTTGCCATCGAGATTCCTGACATAGCTATATAATGCTTTATGGTTGTCCTTGGAATTAGTGGTGATTTTGTTTTCTTAGCTAGCTTTGGAGGATCTTATAAGGGATCTCAACTTCTTATTGAGGCTGACCAGGGAGCTCCTCCACTCATGGGATTTTACTCTCTTTTGCAACAGTTTCTTCCTTCTATTGTACAATTTGTTTATGGCAGGGGACCACCAGATTGACTTCCTTTTTTTGGAGGATAGCGTCTTGGTTCTGTTTGGGATAGCATGATCCATGCACTCATGTAAGTGCTTATAGAGTGCATTTGTATAGGCTTCAGCAGTCATAACTGTATTGTCTATCTGTATGGGTGTCATGAAGTTCACCACTTCTGTCTTAAGAAGCATGAAGTTGGCTTTGGAGAAATTTTTTGCCGTGGTTTCCTTAATGGGTGGTGGGGGTGGGATGTGGATATCAAGGGTGATTAGCTTATGGTTGGATCGGGCCAACGAGGAGTTGACTTCAGGTGTGGAACACCGGTCACTCATGTTGGTAATGACTAGGTCTAGGATATTGTTGCCCCTGATGGGGATGTGGTTAAGTTGTTCCAGGGCATTGGATTTTATGAATTTCAGAAAGCGTTGAGCTAAGGAGTTGGCACACAAGTAGTTTTCCCAGTTAATGGTGGGGTAGTTAAAGTCACCCATTATTAGGGTGCTTGGTTGAACCCTAATATTTTCCAGTACATCAAGAAAAGAGGAGTGGGAATCCTGGGGCATGATGGGGGATCTGTAGCAAGCTACAATTTGGATTGCAGTTTTGCCCAGAGTTAGTTGCACTTGGATAACCTCGGATGCATTATGCTGAGCAACTAGCCTGGAGGTGTGGATATCCTTAATGAATATGGACACACCTCTGCCTTTGGTGTTTCTGTCCAGGTTACATGGCCAAAAAGTGTGGTATGAGTTATAGCCTGGTAGTGCAGGGGTGCTCTCTGGAGCCTTGAACCAGGTCTCAGTCACTGCACAGATATCGATGTTCTCCATTTTAAGGAGTGCCTCGAGTGAGTGCATTTTGAGATTTAGACTTCTAGCATTGAGTAGCATTACCCTCAGTTTTTGCTTGCCTGTTCCTGCTATGGTAGTGAATTTGTCATTTGAACCTTGCCTAAAAAAGGCACTATAGGGGCAGCAAGTGCCTTAGCCAGTATACGGAATCCCAGGGGCAACAGTTGCAGGCCATCTGTGGCAAAGCATCGTGGTCTGTCGACCATGTCATCCCAAACAGACAGATGCTGGATCCCCTTAGAATGACACCAGAAGCTTAGTCAATTGTTGAAGTCAATCATTTTGTCCTTGTACTGTGGTATCATTTTGGGTGAAGGCAGAATGCTACTCAGGGCTAGGATCATACCTGCCTGGGCTACAAGATCAGAGAACTCTTCCATGTCTCTTTTCATGTAGTCCAGGGAGGTACATCTCAGGTCATTCACACCAACATGGACAATGATGGAGTCATATTTGTACTTGTTGTGGAGTGACCTGAGTGTGTGGGTAATGTGGTGGATCCTGGCACCCGACAGGCAGCTGACAGTAACCTTCTCCTTGTTTAGCCTGGTGAGTGGGACATCAGTGTGCCTGACTATAGATTCACCTATGACTAGTGTGTTGGGTACATTTTGCCTTATTGGCTGTGGTTGAGTGGCACACTGAGCCTGTGGGCTATGTGTCATTTAGGTTGTGTTGGGGGATGGAGGTTGCTTGCGTTTCTACTTTGGAGGTCTCTGTTGCTTAGACAGATTATTATTGAGAGCCTCTGTGAATGTTTTTCTGTTACTATGTGTGTTTTTTGTGGTGTAGATTTAGTGAGACTATGTGATGATTGTGCTCTGGTGCAAATGTTTACCTTCTCCTCATGACTGTCAAGTTCAGTCTTGGTTGGATAGAGCTTTACCTCCAGTTTGGCTAGATAAGTGCATCTCTCACAGGTTCTAGTGTTGGGTGGTAGGAGGAGAGGGTTATCTGTGTACATGAGGCAATTTCTACATTGCCTCAAAATGCCAAGATTCATCAGATAGACAGGAGAGAACATTGGGAGATGATCCTTGGACATGCCAGAATAAAAAAACTATTTTTCTTTAGATAAGTGCGTAAAGTGAGTACAAAAACTGTTTTCCTCTAGATAATGAGGAAGGTTGAGTGCTATAGTAATTAGTAGCTTATTTAGTGCTTACAAGTTCTGAACAAGGGCTGAGCTTTTCATAGTAAAATTCAGATAAAAAGAAATAATAATATATCCTTAAGAAGCATATTCTTTTTATGTTTCACAAAAACGTCACTCCACTTGACCTATAATAATGATGATGCCACTTTTTTAAGAAAGATGATGCTATCATACATACAAAAGCAAGGTATCCACCTATGCATTCAAAGAAGTGGCTCGAGTTTTCACCTTAAGTACTAAATACAATGCAAATGTGCTTAATTTTATATACTTTAAAAGTAAAGTTTTCAAGTACTGATTGCAATGATGTTTAGTGGGTCTTCTTTTATTAAGCATTTTTTAAACTTCCCCCTTGTTTATGGCATAGTACCCAGTGTGTTTTTACCAGCATATCATTATACTCTGTAGATACAGAGCTGGAACAAAAGGATGATGGTTTTATTTAAAGTTTCTCATTGCATTTTACACACAGGCACACAGATACAGACACATGCACTCACACACGCATGCATGTTTAGGTGTACTGCTACTGATTGAAACACCCAAATCACGATGTTTACAAAGTCGATACCCAAAGACCAACCTTGCAAATCCTGACACTACTACACATGGACTGATTGTCAAACTTGGTGCATGCTAACTTATAAAAACAAGAATAGCTTAAAACATAATTTCTTCAGAGGTACCAGATCACTGGACCCCCTATAACCCCTGTTAATTATATATACTAACAGCAAGAAGGCAAATTCTCATGGAAAGGACATATTTCCCTACACTGAGAATTATGTAGTCTCACACACCTGTCAATTATCTGTTTAGTCGATCAAATCTTTTTCGGCTAAACAGATGTCAACCAAAGGCAGAGTTGACCAAATTTAGTCCATATATATATGTGTGTGTGTATAGGAGAGAGAGAGAGAGAGAGAGAGAGAGAGCATAACCTAAGTAAATATTATTTTCCAGCCTTTAGTGTAGTGCACATTTTCCTTAAGGAAGAACAAACCAAAAAATAAATAAAACTAGCAGTGTTGGAACAATATCAGCATACAAATTACTTAGATAGACTGTTATAATTACTTCTTCTGTGAGATCCATGTCAAACCACTTTGTATTCTTATTAAAATAAAAGCAGGATTCAATCTGGTTTTGCTTATTTAAAACACAGTTTATACATCTAGAGATAGATATCTATCTGTTTATATGGATTCACTTCAGAAGCTCAAAATACTGAAATATAAAATTTCAGTATTTCGAGTCCAGAAAGCCGAATCCTGAAAACAGCGAAAGTTCAGAAGCGCTAAATTCAAAATTTCGAATACCGGAGTTTTGAATTTCACGTTTCCAAACTTTTGTTGTGGTTATGTATTCAGGTAAGTGTGTGTGTGTGTGTGTGTGTGTGTGTGTGTGTGTGTGTGTGTGTGTGTGTGTGTGTCTGTGTGTGTTGTTAAGGGTTTTGGGTAGGGGTTGTGGTGTGTGTTTTGTTGCTGTGATATGTGTGTGCGAGGAAAATGTAGCTTGTGTGGGGTTTTTTTGTGTGTGCTTGTGTGTAGTGCAACCTCGGAGTGAGAATATTTAAGTGGGGGGGCACAACCCCCCACATGGGGGGTGCAAGGGTGCTTGCCCCCCTGGTTTCATGTAGTAGAGATGTTATGTATGTGTGTGTGTGGGGAGAATGGTGTGCATGTGTGCGAGTGTGTGTGTGTGTGTGTGTGTGTGTGTGTGTGTGTGTGTGTGTGTGTGTGTGTGTGTGTGTGCGCAGTAGTACCATGAAATTCAAAATCTCCGGTGTGCGAGATTTTGAATTTTGCGGTTTTGTGGATTCGGCTTTCGATATTTCAGTATTTCGAGCTTCTGAAGTGAATCCGTTTATATACATATTTAAAATTAACTATTTGGTAAAGAATATAAATAAAGCAGGTCATGTAAACTGCAATTTGAACTATTGACGCCCTGTTAAAGGTGAAAGTGATCATCTTTTTAATATTTTTATTTTTTCAATAAAGAAGTACAGATGTTTAAACAAGTTATAAGTGCCTGATTATTTTGAAGTCTCAACTGATACTGGCTATAGTTCATAGCTCTTTTGCCTAATTTTATGGAGGTGTGGCCTAGTATAGGAACATATTAGGCAAGTGACCATTAGAAACGAAAGATTCCTAGCCATATATACCTTTGAGCAGACCCTTTTTAAGCACTGAATAATCTACACCTTCTATATAAAGCAGGGCTGTACATGATAACTCTGGTGTAAATTTGTTTGTACAAACATCACGTCATCAAAACTAAACTTAAAGTTAGCAAAAATGGAACTTTTTTGACCTGTAGTGGTAACTTATTGTATAGGCTAGGAATATGTTGAGTTAAGAACTCCAGAAAGTCTTGTGTATTACTTGTATAGATTTATGTCCTTAGGGTGGGTATTTGTAGAGCCACTGGTTTTGCAAAGAAATAGAAGGTCATAGGACTGGGTCTTTCATGGCCCAAAAATTAAGACACAAATAACCTTGTAGAAACCTGTAGGCAGTTGAGTAAAGGGAGCATCATACTAATATTTTGGGATAGTTGAATTATTTAAGTTCTTTCATTTTGTTTAGTAACATGCTCTGATCTGTACATATCAAGGGGGTATTGTATTCAGTGATGGATATGAAAAGGGAAGAGTACAATAGTACAATAACATCTTTGGATTTTGAAGATATTCCCTTTGAAATCAAGTGGGCCAGACAAAAGAATTTATTACCTGCTGTTGAAACATGAAGATCAAATAAGAAAGAGTTATCCATATTAGTACCTAGATCTATTATGACTGCCTGATGAAAAGTTGAAAAATCTTACTGACTACTTGGAAAATGTGTTACCAAATCACCTAGAGGAAATTTGTAAACTATTAAATGGCTAGCCCTGACAAGGTGTGCAGTCTGTGATCTATGTTGCCCTGTCTAACAGGATACTATGCACCATAGCTGATGCCCAAAGTGGTTGGTCTATGCAACTCTTATCCTGACAGACCCTGCCCAGAGTCTGTGTTGCTTTACACAACTCCATTCTTGGGGGAGTTGAAGTGTAAACACTGAGCAGAGACACAGGAAGAACATGCAAACTCCATACTGGAAGTCACCCGAGGTCAGAATCGAACTTCGTACCTAATATGCGAAGACCTTGACCATTATGCCAACCTTGTCTACACACACACACACACACACACACACACACACACACACACACACACACACACACACACACACACATATATATATGTATGTATGTATGTATATAATATTGGGGTTGGGAGGGTGGCCTAATGGTTAAGGTGTTTGCCGGTTTGAATCTCACAAGGGATAATTGGCTAAGCTTATAATGGCTCACTAGAGCAGTTAGCTTAGTACTAATCTATGAATCTATATATATGTGTGTGTGTGTCTGTACATACACACAGTTCATTTTTTTCTGACAAATAAAACATTATTATCAAATATTTATATCTGGTTACAGTCAAATGATGCAAACATCCTTTAACTGCATTCAAGAAAGTATTTTGAAACATTTTCAGCTGACAGGAATAAGTAGAATATCAAGATAGTTCTAATGTCAATCTTGTGTTTCAATATTCTTCCAGTAAGATGCAGTGATTTCGGTAATGAACCATTAAGCAGTGTTGGATTAAAGCATGGGTGCAGGGGCACACACTGCCCCCTTTTTAAAGCTGTAGACTCCCTGATCATTAAAAAAAATTCACTGCCCTGTTAATTTGTTGAAAGTGGAAAATGTCATGTCAAAGTGGTACAGTCTTCAGTTTCAACTTACCAACATATCTTTTCTTCTGAAAAAAAGCATCGGAGATATGATTGGATATTGCAGTCAGGAGATCTATGTGATGATCCTGAACTGCTCCTCCAAATGCATCACCGATGTAGTCGGTGAAGGCGCATTGGGTGATAGGTAGTAGAGATCATGTGTATCAGTTAAAAACAATTCTAGTTATCATTTATTTATTTTGACATTTGTTGACTGGGTATGTCTGACTGAGCCTTAGACCATTTTCAGCAGAGGTCTGGGTGAAATGCCCCATACAAAACATAATGAGAAGCAGAGGGCATTGCTTATGTGAAGAAGCACTAAATACATGACATTCATGGATGTCGGTTAAAAAAATCATAACACTGAATGCGTGACAGATGCTTTCAAGGTGGAACTTCAAGGACCTGAACTTTTTAAGACCCCGGATGAGGAACATTACTATCACTGAGATAAACATGAGACATATAACCCTTAAGTATGTTTCGCTGGGGACTTGCGAGTGATACCCTCCCCCAGCAAAAAAGACCACAGTGAAGAACTTCTCAAAAGCAAACTTCACACTTCTTAAGACTGGAGTGGTATCCTTCAAGGCCCCCGAGCCAGTGGAAACCACAACCCACGCTGCTGAAACCCTTACAAATGCCTTCTACGAGCACCTCCAGGAATGTATGGATCAAGCAATCCCTAATAAAATCAAGACCCTTTCCACCAAAGGCAGGCGCCCGGTCTGGTGGACTCCAGCCATAAACAAACTCTACAACAAGAGGAGAAAGCTACTACATGACAGAGCCAAATCCCTAAATGGGAAGGCATCTCTGATCAATACTAGCAAAAAACTACGATCACTCATAAAATCATCCAAGGCCAACTTTGAGAGAAAAACCTAGCAAAAGCGTTCGACACAATACCCCACTCGGGCATCATAGAAAAGCTCACCAGCTTAGATGTAAACCCATATGTCACAATATGGGTTGCAAACTGGCTCAAGGACAGAACACACAGGGTTAGAGTTGCTGGTGCCATGTCAGACTGTCCCACAGGGCTCAGTCCTGGGCCCCCTCTTGTTCTGCATTTATTTTTCTGAAGTGCAGGCAAACATAGGGGGATTCTGGCTGACAAAATTTGAAGATGACTGCAAACTGGGCACCATAATTGACACTCCATCAGACACAGACATCCTCCAGAAAGGTCTCATAGAAATGGATAACTGGTACCAGAGCCATGGCCTTAAGCTAAATGCCAAAAAATGTATAGTCATACACTTTGGGAAAAACAAGGTAACCCCTAATTACCACATAGGTGGTAATCCATTAAACACGGAAGAAGTTATCAGGGACCTGGGGACCCAAGTTGACAGAAACCTCTCTTTTGACACTCACATTGCCAAAGTGGTTAGGAAGACCTTCTACATTGCCCACCTGATCATGAAGGGATTCACATCCAGATCAGGAGAGGTCATTGTACCCTGTACTCTTCACTTATCAGACCAATGATTGAGTACAACGCCCCATTCGGAATGTACCTTACCCGACACCTGCAGCAGTTGGAAAGACCCCAAAAGTTCCTCAGCAAAAGGATAAAGGGGCTCAAACATATGTCATACGATGCCCGACTGAAGAAACTCCAGCTCTATTCAGTCGCATACCATCTGCTCAGAGGTGATCTGTGCCTGACATACAAGGCCATGTCCAACCCGGAATTAATGGACATGCTCCACCTCAAAAAATCCAAATCCACCAGAGCCACGAGAGCAAGAGGCTTAAACCTCAACACAGATATAAATAGGACATGCTGGAGGGACAGATTCATCACCCAGAGACTCCCTACACTATGGAACAGAATCCCAGTCCATGTGAGGCAGAGCCCCTCACTGACTCTGTTCAAGAGAAATCTTGATGAGTGGATGGGAGATCGTAGGTTTATCCCGGGAATCATCTCTGTATCACTGCTGGACAGAGGCACAGCAAACTAATGGGTATAGTATTCTCATCCTAAGGGGTGGTGAAAGCCACACACACTCTGGCTAGGCTTTTAAATGCCCTAGGGCAGATAGCCTAGTATGAACCTATGAACCTATGAACCTATGAACCTAAAATTGCCATTTCCATTTCTGCCGCCTTCCTAAACATTAAGATTTGGCAGAGAATAACAATGTAAATTCAAAGTGACATACTTCTGTCAGCACAGATGTTAGGAAAGTGTATATTTATACACACCCCACTCTCTCTTCCCGAAGAAAAGAAGACCTACAAAAATATAGAAAACCACAAATTATAATGAGACCAGAATACTGCTGTCTTGCCTTGTTACTCATCTATGCTAATTATTCATATAATGACAGCACAACATGTGCCTCTTTGTTTTAAACAAACCGAAGGATAAGAATCAGAATCTTTTCCACAATAGCAGGTCGTAATCAAGAGTGGTGATGTTTTAAGAATCCAGTCAAGTGTTGAAGCAGAATCTTATGGATATGCAAATGAAGTATGCCATCATGTTCAGGGCCAATTCTTCATGAGCCACCTCCTCCCCTGTTTTATGCATGTTCAACAGCTGCTTATTTTACTGTGCTTTCTACTTTACTATTACTTGGCAGGTCAAGGGCACCAAGGGGAGATTGGGTCAAAGGACCTAAATTGGGGTTGTTTGGTAAATGCCATTCTAATTCTGTTTGAGAAGTTAATAGAACATCAGGTAGGTGTGTGTGTGTGTTTGTGTGTGTGTGTGTGTGTGTGTGTGTGTGTGTGTGTGTGTGTGTGTGTGTGTGTGTGTGTGCATTTTTTACACAAATGTTAACTTGGCGATCATTAAAAAGTTTGAAAGTCTAATGCCGGGCATTAGAGGCAACTACTAAGATCCTGCAGGGAGCTGCTGCCCTCTACAACATCTGCTATACATGGCTTTAAGTGCCTTATGGTCTGGTGAAGTGGAAGCAAACTCCAAATAAATAAAAAATGAAAGGCAGTGCAAACATTAGGCAAATAATGGACACCTGGCTCCAGAAGGAGTGTCCCTTAACTTCCCCTTTAATTGCATTAACACCCCCCAACATTTGTATGAAACATATCTCTTAACTGTCCAGATTTTCACAGAATGTCCAGATTTTTGCCTCATATTTTTGTTCTGTTCCTCATAAAATATGTAGTTTTTTGGCAGATCGTTGAAGATCAAAGTTGTATGTAGTCACAAAATAATGAAAGATATTTCAGTTTCAGACCATTTCATCCTGAAAATGCATGCCAGTGATAAACCTTTTATTCCAACAATGTTCTAAGCCTATATGAGCAGTATTTAAAATCTGTCCCTATTTTTGGACCTTTGTAACCTCCCATTTTTTTGTTTTGTTTTGGTCCAAATTTTTTGTGCTAAGAGGTTGAGATGTATAGTATGAAATGGTGGAAAGAATTTCATATGGCTATGCTCAGCTTTTGATGTGCGTAATAAGGGAAGCAAAAAGGGGAACTATAAAATGATTGGTGTTTTAAGAGCTATGAATGAAGAAGGATATACTATGCAATATAGAAGGATATTCTAACCATGACAGAAATTTAGTATTCAAAGTAGAACAGACATATCCTAGTCTTTGATGGCTAGGTCAAATTTAAGTGGAGTATTATTTACGCAGTAGGTGATGGTAACAACAGATTTGCCAAGGATGCTATAATGCTGTTCTTAGCACTGAAAGTAAGCTTATGATTAAAATCCAAACATTAGTTTTGTTAAAGTCTAGCTTGAGAAATTGAGTATCAGAATGGATTTCAATAATTAGTTCCACATATAGTCCTTTGATATCAGCTTTCATATTAGACTAATATATTCCAAAGAGGATGCAGCCCAGGATAGAACCCTGTGGAACACCACTGCAGATGTTTTTCTGTTGAGACCATATACTCCCTGACCTTAACAGTCTGTGTTCTATCAGGTAGCCAGTTAGCTATCCAGTGAACTACATAAGGATTAATGTTTTGATGGATGGATATGTCAAAACTTCCAGCATGGGGATATAATTCCAACATTGGGGATAGTGGCAAAGTGGAGCTTTTGAGGACTGATGGTCAGCTAACATTATTCCATTGCTGACCAGATAAGTTTCCTTCTGGTAAAAATTTTTTGTGATAGAAAACTTACTTTTTCTGTAAATTTTATATAAGAAAACTGTTTCTATTGACTGTCATGTGAATTTTTCTTAATTTTTAAAAGAGAAACGTGCCTTTTTTATTTTTGTGGTAAAATGCTGTTTAAACATATTTAAAACTACATTTCCTGTGGAGAAACAGGTGTTGTTTTACTTTCTGGTGCCGAGGTATGTGTTTAAAGTGCTTTTTACTATGTTTCGGGGTTAAAGCTACTTTTTTACTACTTACCTGTTTTATCAACTATTCAGGCACCTTTTTTAGCTTAACCATGGAACAACCTACTAGTTCCTTGATGGCACCTTTTTGCAGCCACAAAAAATATATATATATATTGTGAAGCAGCTTTTGCCAGGACAGCAAGCTGATATATTGCCTCGGCTGCAGGGTGGGGTGGGGGTGGGGGTGACTGCTGTAGCCAAAGCTGGTTCCTCAGATCTTTCATATTTTTTCTTAGGTTCCACTTATGTAGTCCATACAGCCTCAAATGACCAGGAGTTAGACACATTCTCTGTGGTTGCTGGTCTGCCCTTGTTTGGCAGAGAAGAGTCCCTTTCGTCTGTTCAGGGAGAAAGGGTGGGAATAGCTATCTGCTTAGCTAGAAAGTTGTGCCCAAAACTAGGGTAGGTGATTGCTGGCAGTTCTGCATCCGTGTCTTCATGAATTTCTCTCAAAAAGAAACAAAAGACTAAATGTGTATTCTCCTGTCTCGGTGTCAGTGGACAGGGGTAATTTATTGGGCTTAGCACAAGGTTTAGTGCAGACTATTTGCCCTTCTTCTAAGGCTGGTTCTATTAAAAGGAAAAGGAATTTTTCTTTTCCTGAAGAGATTTCGAGTTTGAGCCACAAAAGGAGTGTGAGGGAATAGACAATGTAATATCTTCACAGATTTATGGGTCATATTCTGAACACACTGACTGAGATTACCTGCAAAGGATTCTCTTTCAGCGAGATTATTTCCATAATCCAACAGTTGTTTCAGTGGGAAAAGAGTGAAAATATTATGATTTACTATGTGGAATTTCTTGAACTACTCCTATTCCTCCTCATATTCCTGCTTTGGTGGAAGCTTTGTCACAGTCTGTAATTTCCCCGACAGTCAGCTTGCTGCTCCCCCAAAAAGCAGATAGATTAAATAAGGTTCCTTAGTCGTTTAAGTTTTTATAAACTAATCCTAGACCTGACCCACCAGCTATATTGTTTGTAAACCCAGCTGCTGCTAAGCATTTTATTAATACTAAGCTTTCTCCTTCTGAGAAGGATGAGAATAGCTTTTGATAAGTTTTGGAAAATAGTGTGCTCTTCTGAAAATCTTGTATTTAGAATTCTCAGCTGTCAAGCTCACATGTTGAAACTTATCCTGGCCTCTTGTAAGAATATGAAGAATGTTTAGGCATTGGTTACCTCTTGTGAGGAAAACTCTGCTTTGTATATTGTGGCTTCTATGTGCATATGACTTTGCTGATGTCACTTTTGCATTGCTGCCGCTGGAACTGTTATGAGGAGGTTTGTCTGGCTATGTTCATAAACTTCCCAGAGGATGTAAGCAATGAAATGTTGAATTTTCCCTTGGATAGAGGATTCGTT
This sequence comes from Protopterus annectens, assembly GCF_019279795.1. Lineage (NCBI taxonomy): Eukaryota > Metazoa > Chordata > Ceratodontiformes > Protopteridae > Protopterus > Protopterus annectens. Next base: position 701,747,960 of record NC_056731.1, read on the forward strand.
TTTGAATGTTTTGCTGTAGAGGTCTTTAAAAAAGTGTTATTTGAGGGGGAAGCTGATTCAAGGGAGATTTCAGATTTTTGTGGCCTTCTTTTCCATGTTTACCAGTGGATTCTATCCATTTGTCTAATTTCAATAAAAAGCAAAATAAACAATCACAATCTGCCAGCAAACAGATGATTAAAAAGCAATGGTAGGGAGATTCCAAAAAGAAAGCAGGACCCCCTCAGAACAAAGGACAGTCTAAGTTGTCTGTATGAGTAAATGATAGACTTTTATCCCTCCTTCCACCTTGGCAGTCCTTTAATTCATCCAGAAAGTCAGACCCTCTATTTCTGTCTTTGGCAACAGATTGTTTCAGACAGATGGTTTCTTAGAGAATGCAGATGGCAGTGTGAGTCTCTGTCTCCTTTTAAGGTAATTCCTTTTCTTCCATTACACAAAACTCTTCTTTTCCCTTCTGTCATCCAGCATATGTTGGCTGAGGAGGTGACTGAGAATGTCCCTCCTCCTCAGTTATGGGATGGACTTTATTCGAGGATGCTTATGGTGCCAAAGAAAGATGCCCCTTGGAGACCATTTCTGGACCTTTCCATTCTGAACCATTTTGTGATAGCGCCCAAGTTCAAAATTTCACTTTGCAACTTGTTACTCCTTATTCCATATTTACGTTTCCTAGTAACCTTAGATTGAGAAGATGCATATTACCAAATCCCAATAGATCCAAATTTATGGCGTTTCTTAAGGTTTTGTATGTCGGGATCATATTATAAGTTCTCCGCTCTACCTTTTGGGCTACCTACTGCTCCAAGGGAGTTCACAAATTGTCGAGCCCCTGTAACAGCCCACTGTAGACTGCAGAGTATTCACATTTTCCTTACTTAGATGACATGCGTATCTTTGCAGAGTCTTTTTCAAAGTGTCAAGAATCACTCACTCACTCACTTGGGTAAGGAATCTCCAACATAGGCTGATTCCAAAACAGCATTCACAATTCTTTTCTGACTCTTTCTCATGGGATTGCTTTTCTGGAATGTCTGTTGTACACCACAGTTCAAAAAGCTTTTCTTCCACAGGCAAAAAATAGACCTGCATTTGGAGCTATTCCTAAGATTTCCACTCAGATGTCCATCTCACCAAGGGAATTCCTCATGATTCTGGGTCTCATGGCCTCAATGATACTTATGATTCCTCTTGTAAGAATCCATATGATAAAGTTACAATGGTACCTGAACTCTCCATGGTCCCAGCACCAACATCCATTGACCTTTCAAATTCAAATTCTAGGATTTTGTGAAAAGGAAAATTATGTGGTGGGGATACCAAATCTCTCAGAATCCAGGTTTTCCATTCTCACCTCCTGCTCAAGCAGTCAGTAACAAGCAGAGACAGATCTTGGTCAAATGGGGCCCTAGCAAGGTAATTGATCAGGGTCCCATCAGAGCATCCCCTCTTGTAGCAGCCCCAGACCCCCCACCCTGCAGCAGTCCCATCCACAGCCATTCCACTATTCCATTACTTGGTTGTTTCTCCCCAGTTACCATAAAACACTGTTCAGAGCTGTCAGTGTACATACTGTTTTCTTATTTACTTCGTACAATGATTACAGATATCAACATAAAAGTTTTAATCAAAATTTTTTAGCACAGGCACCAATAGCCATTTTCTAAACGAAACACAGTCTAACAATGAAAACAGACTTAGCATGAACAGTAAAGTTCTCTCCCTTTGAAACTCACATTCATTGAAAGGGCATTAAAACCCACATTCAAAGAAAATGCATCTGGCCAGTGGGGGAATAAGTTTACATTTGGGCAGTTTTCAAACCATAGGCTCCATGCACACATTTTTATGGCCATGCATACATGTATGTGTTCTTTGAGTTACCTTTGCGGTTGTATTAAATTTTATTCCTTGTAGAATACAGCACCACTTGTTAGAATGTGTTTTAAATTAGTAGTTTTGAATATTCTTCCAGTAAGCAATGAAACAACATGTATGAACCAAAAAATGACAAAACTACCCATTTCAGAAACTTTCAACCATGGAAAATAACAAAGAAGTATGTACTCGACCTGGGTACACTCCAAAAGTAATTTATTCATGTATAAGTAAGCGCTTTCGTACAGGGTAGTACCTGTACTTCCTCAGACAAGACAAGACAATACTGAATGCAAGACCTTATATACACTCTTCCAGAATGCAAATTTAATGAGCTCCATCACATGGTCAATTAAGCATTAATTACATTAAACAAAAGACCTGGCTAGGAATAGTATTGGAAAATCATTAGAAAATACATTTGAAAATACATTAGAAGTATAATAGAAAATTATATTATATTAGAAAATAGCAGCCAATAGCACCTGAAAAATATGTTAAATAACACTTATAAGACTGAAAAATCATTAAGTATTAATAACTTAGATAAAAAATTGGATAAAAATGACAATAAATGAAAATAACAGTGACTAAAGATGAAAAGTGTAATGAAAGACAAAGGGCTGAATTAACATAAAAATACATATGTACAAGATCATGTTTAGAAGTGAATAAATATGTTAAAAGCATTCTTATAAACAATTAAGATGTTCAAATTCATCAATTTAGATATAGATATATTGTAAAATATGAAAATTGAAAAATACGGAAAATGTGAAAAATGGATGAACACACAAAGTGAACAATCTTAGAGTCTGAAAAAATACTATGGGGAATGAAACCTTTATCTTATAAGGCTCCTTAACTTAAGTATGCATGCTATGGAGCACATTTCATTAATTCCTGGATACCTAAATGCATCACATCTTAGCTGCCACAACAATTCACATTTCTCCAATCTCAGAGATGTGGGACCACCTCTAATATTTGTGTCAACTGTATCAGTAACTCTGAATTCAAAGACATTGCATTTGGTATTGTCTTGTCTGAGGAAGTACAGGTACAATCCTGTACAAAAGCGCTTACTTATTCATGAATAAATTCTTTTTGGAGTGTACCCCGGTCGTGTACATACTTCTTTGTTATTTTCCAAGTTTGTCCTGAACTTTCAACCATAAAAGGCCACTCAAATTTCTGTCATTACAGTCCACCAGTATCAGTCAATATGCACATGGTAGGGTTGTGCTGGTCTTCAAAGGATCAGCATGATCTACAAGAAAGAATGCCAAAGGGGCTGTGCAGGGATTGTGTTGAGCCATCTCTGTTAAGATATCCATATACTATGTCAAAAGACAGTTTTACAGTAGAACAGTTTGGTTGCTCTGAAGCTGTAAGCATTTCTTATATCCATCTATCTATATCTACCAACCAAGTGACTAAGCAGCTCACCCTACTATTCAGGCAGGACCAAAGGGCATCTTCAGGTGCACTCCTCGGTCCAGCTGGTGAATCTGGGTATCCTGAGGCAATGTTACAACTGCCTCATGTACACAGACAACCCTGTCCTCCTACCACAAAACACTAACATATGCGAGAGATTCAATTATACAGCCAAACTGGAAGCTAAGCTGTCTCCACCCACGACTGGAACAGACAGTCAAGAGGAGAAGGTTAACACTTGCACCACAACTCCAGCTGCACACAGACTTACTAAAACAGCACTGGCAAAAAATACACATAAATACACAAAATCATACTCGGAGGCTCCAAATAAATACCTGCAAAAGCATCAGAGACCTCCAAAGCAGACATCCAAACAACCTGCACTTCCCGTCACAAACCAGAAAACACATAAAACGCAAAATCAGTGTGCCGCACAATCACAGCCCTTAAGGCGAAAAAACATACCTAACACACTAGTAATAGGTGACTCTATAGTCAGGCACACTGATGTCCCACTCACTAGGCTGGACAGGCAGAAGGTTACTGTTAGCTGCCTGTCGGGAGCCAAAATCCGCCACATAAACACAAGCACTCAGGTCACTCCAGAACAAGTACAGATATGACTCTGTCATTGTTCATGTTGGTGTGAATGAACTGAGACGTACCTCCCTGGACTACATGAAAAGAGACATGGAAGAGTTCTCTGATCATGTATCCCAGGCTGGTATGACCCTGACCCTGAGTAGCATCCTGCCCTCACTAAGAATGATACCTCAGTATAAAAAAAATGATCAATTTCAACAATTGGCTAAGCTTCTGGTGTCATTCAAAGGGGATCCAGTGTCTGTCAGCCTGGGACGACATGCTCGACAAGCCGCATTGCTTCGCAAGAGACGGCTTGCACCTGTCACCCCTAGGCTTTCGAATACTGGCCAAGGCTCTTGCTGCCCCCATAGTGCCTTTTTTAGGCAAGTCTCAAAAGTCAAACCAACCTCCATAAACAACACAGTTAACAAAAAACTTAGGGTTATGCTACTCAATGCCAGGAGTTTAAATCTCAAAATGCACACGCTCGAAGCACTCCTCAGTATGGTGAACGTTGACATCTGTGCAGTAACTGAAACCCGGTTCAAGGCTCTGGACAGCACCCCAGCACTACCGGGCTACAACTCATACCACACGTTTTGGCCACAGAACATGGACCAAAACACAAAAGGAGGGGGTGTATCCATATTAATCAAGGATACCTACACCTCCAGGTTAATGGTGCAGCATGATACCTTTGAGATCATCCATGTGCAACAAACATCGGGCAAATCTGCAATGCAAATTGTGGCCTGCTACAGATCACCCTCCATGACCCAGGACCACCACTCCATCTTTCTGGAGTCACTGGAAAATATGAAGGTCCTACCAAACACCCTGATATTGGGCGATTTCAATTACCCTACCATTCACTGGGAAAACTACTTGAGTACAAATTCCTAGGCCCAGCACTTCCTGGAATTCATCTACTCAAACGCCCTGGATCAGCTGGTAAACTCCCCTACCAGAGGTGAAAACATATTGGACCTGGTCATCACCAACATGGGCGACAGGTGCTCCACACCGGAGGTCAACCCATCATTGGTTAGATCAGACCATAAACTAATCACTCTGGATGTCCACACCCCACCATCATCCCTAACTAAGGAAACCACAGTAAAAAAACTTTTCTAAAGCAAACTTCACCTTACTTAAGACAGAGGTGGTAAGTTTCACAGCCCCCACGCTGAAGAATAATGCTGCCCAATATGCAGAAACCTTTAAAAATGCACTCTATGAGCACCTACAAGGATGCAAGGATTGTGCCATCCCTAGCAAAACCAAGACTCACTCCTTTAAAAGAAGGAAACCAGTTTGGTGGACCCCTGCAATAAACAGGTTATACAATAGAAGGAGGAAACTAGTTCAGAAAAAAAGCAAATCCCAAGAAGGAAAGACATCCCTGATCAGTATCAGTAAGAAACTTGAGGTCCCTCATGAAATCATCCAAGGCTAACTTCAAAAGAAAATAGCCAAGGATTCAAAAGATAACCACAAAGCCTTCTTTAGCTATGTTAAGAATCTAAGTGGCAACTCGCAGATATGCACTGAACTAGTGCAAAATAACACAAAATATACTGAACCTACTGATATTGCCAACATCCTGGCAGATAGATTCAGTGCAAACCTCACCCCCCCTCTCACCTCCAAAAGGCCCACAACAGTACCAGAAAAGTGTAGTGTCCCAAAAATCACAGACGACAGGTGAAAATAACCCTTTCAAAAGCCAAAACACAGTGTCAATGGGACCAGATGGTGTCCCAGGCTGTGTCTTGCCACGAACTACAGAACAAACGAACCCCCCCCCACCTAAACACGCTGTTCAACCTCAGCCTCTCCATAGGCTATGTGCCCATAGAATGGCGCACAGCAACGGTTATTCCTCTCCAGAAAGGAGGGGCCACAACTGACCCTGGTAACTATCGCCCTATAAGCCTATCTAGCCTGGCCTGCAAGGTTATGGAGTGCATCATCATGGAACTCATTAACAAAGACATTGGGAACCTCCAAACACTTGTCCCAGTCCAGTTTGGGTTTGTTAATGGCAGATCATGCCTACTACTAATCCTGGTTGCCTTTGAGACAGTCACCAAGGCCATAGACGCAGGGAAAGGTGGTTCACACAGCCTACCTTGACCTCGCCAAGCTTTCAACACCATTCCCTACTCGGGTATTACAGAAAACTCACCAGCATGAACATAAACCCCTACGTCATGAGATGGATTGCCAACTGGCTTACAGACAGAACTCACACAGTAAGAATAGCGGGATCCAGGTCCGACTCTAAACCAGTCACAAGTGGTGTCCCACAAGGCTGGGTCCTGGGACCTCTACTGTTCGGCATATACTTCTCAGAAGTACAGGCAAATACAGGAGGACTATGGCTAACCAAGTTCACTGATGACTGCAAACTGGGAGCCATAATTGACTCTCTGGCTGACACGGACATCCTCCAAAAGGGCCTTACTGAGACGGACACCAGGTGTCAAAGTCATGGCCCCAAGCTAAATGCCAAAAAATGCATAGTCATCCCGTTTGGGAAAAATACAAGTAGTGTGAAAATCGTGTATGTTCACCCTGTTGTTGTTACTACTTTCAGAAGTCCCTAACAGGGGAATATATTTTTTACCCCATTGTTGCTGTACATTATGTAAAGTAGAATTGATTAAATCAGAGGGATACCCCCTTTCCAAAAACATTTCTTTTAACACAAAAAAATCCGCTTCTAAATCTAGTATGTCAGAAGTCATCCTGGCAATTCGAATAGCTTGCCCTTTGATTATACTGATTTTTTGTGATGTAGGGTGACAACTATCAAAATGTAGATAAGCGTTGCAGAATGTTTTCTTCCTAAATATTTTCGATTTGAATTGCCTGTTGGGTGTGTCTTTGTAAATACAAGTATCAAGGTAGTTAATTTCCATATTGTTGTATTGGGAAGTGAAGGAAAGAAAGGAAGTGCTGTTGTTAATGTAATTTATAAAATTGGTGATTTCCTCTTCACTTCCCCCCCACAAAATAAAGATATCATCCAGGTATCGGAGATATAACTTAATATAAGGCCAGAATTGGCTGTTGAATACAAACTGTGTTTCCCAACCCAGTAGGACCAAGTTTGAATATACTGGTGAACAGGTAGCACCCATAGGGACGCCAGTAACTTGTTTGTAAAATTTCCCTTCAAAACATAAAAAGTTGTTATCAAGGACTAGGTTCATCAATTCACAAATTAATAGAATTTTATCGTTCCCAAGCTCAGAATGTTTGAAAAGTACCTCTTCGAACAGAGCCATCCCTTCATCTTTGGGAATACATGTAAATAAATCTCTAACGTCAATAGTTAGAAATAAGACGTCATCTTGAAATAAATCCTGTTTAATACTTTTCAAAAATTCCCAGGAATCCTTTAGTAGGTGAGAAGTCTTTTTAACCACATGTTGTATGTGAGAATCAATAAATACTGATAGTGAATTTGTTTTTGAACCTTTTGCTGCCACTATGGGTCTAAAAGGAGGCTTGATAATGTCCTTATGTATTTTTGGTATTCCAAAAAATATAGGGATTCTAGGGAAATTAATAAGTAAAAAATCATATTCACTAGGACTGATTCTCCCTTCTATTAAATATTCCTCCAAGTAACTGTTAATTCTAGAATGTGAAATATTTATTTGATTTTTAGAAATTTCACAATATGTATTTTCATCCATCAAAAGTTTTTTCATGACAGCAGAATAATCTTCACTTTTAAAAATGGCAATTCCACCACCTTTGTCTGGAACCATGATACGAATATTGTTGTCTTTTCTAAGTTCACTTAAGAGGTTGTATTCATTCTTGGTGAGGTTCCAATGTTCTAACCTCTGGTGATGTTTGAATTCATTGTAAATATCTTCCATAACTAGTTTTTCATAGGTTTCCAGTAGTGGGTGTAGAGGTGGGTTGTAGATGCTCTTTTTCTTTATTTTATCAGCCATTTCCGTGTGATGCATATCATTATCTTGTGTGGGTTCAAAAAGTATCTTTAAGTTTAATTTTCTCACAAATAACTTTAAAGCCTCTATACTTTCAACCAGGTCACCCCTATGTGTAGGGATGAACTTGATACCCTTTGAAAACAAATTAAAATAATTATCGGTAATGATTAAATCCGAATAATTGTATATGGTGAACCCATCTCTCTTGTATACTATGTTTTCTTTTGATGGAATAGTGCAAGTAGAATTGTTAAATTCTAAAATGCATTCGTGCGGTGGGAAAATTGATTCTTTTTCTGGGGGTAGTAAGTTCTGTTGTACTCCCCTTTCTTGTTGTAGTACTGTGCCAGTCTCTCGGAGCGCCTGAGAGAGGGAAATGTTTTTAACATACACACACACACTAGTTGACCATATTTTATTGTGTATCAAGAATTGTTAGTATTATAATGAATGATATTTTAAAATTATTAGTACAGATATATTTATATTATATATATACATATTTTTTGAAATATTTCAAAAACCAAAACAGTATTATTACCTATTTTTGTAAGTTTTTATGGTAACATATTCATATACACTATTTATTAACTTCATACTTTTGTGCCAGTATTTACTTATTTATAAAGTTTTATATATTTTTTATGTCTACTCTTACATCAAATATAACAAGTTTTTTGCACTAAACACATTTACTATTGTTGGTCATTAATTTTAGGTTGATGTTTGTTTAAATGTTAATTGTGAAGGTATGATGTCATTAATTGGAGGGTTATATAAACATAATTAAACAAAGACAATTGTTTCTGAAGAAGTCTCTATTATGAGATGAAAGCGCTTAAACTGTCACACTATTTGTTATAATAAACGGATGGTTGTTTTAAATCTTCTATTTGATGTCCTGGATTCCTGGTTCATTGGATTTATATTCAACAGTTTTGTTCGTTTTGTTTGTGGTTTGCACTTGTTACATTTCGAACCATGGATACTTCTGGGGAACTTCATCTACCTAACTTATCCAGCACTACACTTACCGAGGATCATGGGGCTGAGATCAAAGAACTGCGGGGAGAACTTTCCCAACTGAAAGGCGAACTAACAAAACTTTTGGATCTTTTAACGCCCAAAAACAGTTGCGATGTCAACATTCCTTCCTTTATGGGTGAGCGGAACGTGTTTGTGCCTCCAGGGTACGGTATTCACCACACTAACGGTATGGGACTTCCGTTTCATCAACCTAACTTGGTTAACCAAGTTAGAACGGCCCACAGCAGTCTTGAAGCAGAGAAACAAGGCTTGCAGGACGGCGCTGCAAAAAATATTGGTTTAAACAGTTTAAATGGCACAAAAGAGATTCCTAATGGACAGCGTATCGATTTGGTTGCATCCCCGATTATGTTTGAGACGGGACATACTACTCAAGTGCATACTAACGGAGTTGTTCGGCCAAAATCAGGTACTGTTTTTCTGCCTATTGTTAATCATGATAGACCTTCTAACCATAATTTGGTTGACAAGGATGGTGGTGGTACACAGGGTACTCGTCCAGTAACAGTTTCTCAACAAGAGGCCACCAGCAGATTTGACAAAGTATTTTCTAAAAAATACTATTTTTCTGCTAGTGACAATGTTAATTCTATTGTTCCGGATGTTCAACATATAGGCAAGGACCATGAAAATGCTTCTTTAAAGGATTTAATTTTCTCCATGGAAAAAAGACTGTTTAAATTAAAAAGTCTAGAGATTGACATTGCTTACTTAAAACAATGTATAGAGTTAAAAATTGTGCCACAAGGGCTTAGAATTTTCAAGTTTCCATTTGGTATAGAATATTCGGAAGATGTTATGACTGATTTCTGTGATTATTTTAACGAAATTGGTTTGGGTCTTTTAAGGAAAACTGTACATTATTTTGAAGTACAAAAAGAACATGTTTTCAAACATGTACAGAGTTTGGACAATATAATTAGAAACGACCTAGTATTTTCTCATCACAGCACTATGTATTTCAAAATGCTGGACAGGGTGGAGAATAGGTGTTTCAATATTTTTCAAAAGAAAAAAAGAAAAATCATGAGGGATCAGAAAAACTATCAGGACAATACAGTATATATTAATAAAAATCACAAATTAACCTACATTTCTTCTACTAGAAACAAATTTGTTAACCAACAACACAGACATGACAGTACAAGTTTTCCACAAAGATTTTCTTCCCCTTCTAGGGACCAATATGTTGGGCAAATAGATGAATGGGTGGAGGAAGGAATTGGTATAGACAATTTGGATGATAGGGATTTTCCCTCTCTCAGGCGCTCCGAGAGACTGGCACAGTACTACAACAAGAAAGGGGAGTACAACAGAACTTACTACCCCCAGAAAAAGAATCAATTTTCCCACCGCACGAATGCATTTTAGAATTTAACAATTCTACTTGCACTATTCCATCAAAAGAAAACATAGTATACAAGAGAGATGGGTTCACCATATACAATTATTCGGATTTAATCATTACCGATAATTATTTTAATTTGTTTTCAAAGGGTATCAAGTTCATCCCTACACATAGGGTGACCTGGTTGAAAGTATAGAGGCTTTAAAGTTATTTGTGAGAAAATTAAACTTAAAGATACTTTTTGAACCCACACAAGATAATGATATGCATCACATGGAAATGGCTGATAAAATAAAGAAAAGAGCATCTACAACCCACCTCTACACCCACTACTGGAAACCTATGAAAACTAGTTATGGAAGATATTTACAATGAATTCAAACATCACCAGAGGTTAGAACATTGGAACCTCACCAAGAATGAATACAACCTCTTAAGTGAACTTAGAAAAGACAACAATATTCGTATCATGGTTCCAGACAAAGGTGGTGGAATTGCCATTTTTAAAAGTGAAGATTATTCTGCTGTCATGAAAAACTTTTGATGGATGAAAATACATATTGTGAAATTTCTAAAAATCAAATAAATATTTCACATTCTAGAATTAACAGTTACTTGGAGGAATATTTAATAGAAGGGAGAATCAGTCCTAGTGAATATGATTTTTTACTTATTAATTTTCCTAGAATCCCTATATTTTTTGGAATACCAAAAATACATAAGGACATTATCAAGCCTCCTTTTAGACCCATAGTGGCAGCAAAAGGTTCAAAACAAATTCACTATCAGTATTTATTGATTCTCACATACAACATGTGGTTAAAAAGACTTCTCACCTACTAAAGGATTCCTGGGAATTTTTGAAAAGTATTAAACAGGATTTATTTCAAGATGACGTCTTATTTCTAACTATTGACGTTAGAGATTTATTTACATGTATTCCCAAAGATGAAGGGATGGCTCTGTTCGAAGAGGTACTTTTCAAACATTCTGAGCTTGGGAACGATAAAATTCTATTAATTTGTGAATTGATGAACCTAGTCCTTGATAACAACTTTTTATGTTTTGAAGGGAAATTTTACAAACAAGTTACTGGCATCCCTATGGGTGCTACCTGTTCACCAGTATATTCAAACTTGGTCCTACTGGGTTGGGAAACACAGTTTGTATTCAACAGCCAATTCTGGCCTTATATTAAGTTATATCTCCGATACCTGGACGATATCTTTATTTTGTGGGGGGGAAGTGAAGAGGAAATCACCAATTTTATAAATTACATTAACAACAACACTTCCTTTCTTTCCTTCACTTCCCAATACAACAATATGGAAATTAACTACCTTGATACTTGTATTTACAAAGACACACCCAACAGGCAATTCAAATCGAAAATATTTAGGAAGAAAACATTCTGCAACGCTTATCTACATTTTGATAGTTGTCACCCTACATCACAAAAAATCAGTATAATCAAAGGGCAAGCTATTCGAATTGCCAAGATGACTTCTGACATACTAGATTTAGAAGCGGAATTTTTTGTGTTAAAAGAAATGTTTTTGGAAAGGGGGTATCCCTCTGATTTAATCAATTCTACTTTACATAATGTACAGCAACAATGGGGTAAAAAATATATTCCCCTGTTAGGGACTTCTGAAAGTAGTAACAACAACAGGGTGAACATACACGATTTTCACACTACTTGTGTTTTAACACACAACACAAGAACCCCTGCCATTAAAAACATTCTACAAAGAAATTGGAACATTCTGAGAACCAATGATGGCATACACAAAAAGTTGGGAAACACTCCCAGATTTGTCAACAAAGTAGGGTTCAATATGAAACAACTTTTGGAATATAAAAGACCTCTCATTTTCCAAAATAAACGGGGCACAAGAAGATGTGGCATGTGTAACTATTGTTCTTACATTTGTACAGAACCCACTATAAGGCTACACAACATTATGAATAGTAGAGTGTTTTTACAAGATGGTAACTGTAACACCAAGGGAGTGGTATATCTTGCAGTATGTTCTACTTGTCAACATTTTTATGTTGGCAAGACTGAACGACTATTCAAAAACAGGATATATGAACACCTAAATGACATTAAAAACCACAAGAATACCAACTCTCTATATAAACATAGTACATCTTGTTTGGAATTCAAAAAATTTGTTTTTGGTATTTTGGACACTGTCACAATAGACGCCAGGGGTAGGGATTGGAAAAACCTATTAAAAAAGAAGGAAAGTCAATGGCAGTACAGGTTAGCTTCTATGTTTCCTCCAGGATTAAACGAAACGGTGTCTTTAACACCATTACTTTTAGAGAGGGCCAATAACATTTGAAGTATTAATTCAATGTTTTTAACATACACACACACACTAGTTGACCATATTTTATTGTGTATCAAGAATTGTTAGTATTATAATGAATGATATTTTAAAATTATTAGTACAGATATATTTATATTATATATATACATATTTTTTGAAATATTTCAAAAACCAAAACAGTATTATTACCTATTTTTGTAAGTTTTTATGGTAACATATTCATATACACTATTTATTAACTTCATACTTTTGTGCCAGTATTTACTTATTTATAAAGTTTTATATATTTTTTATGTCTACTCTTACATCAAATATAACAAGTTTTTTGCACTAAACACATTTACTATTGTTGGTCATTAATTTTAGGTTGATGTTTGTTTAAATGTTAATTGTGAAGGTATGATGTCATTAATTGGAGGGTTATATAAACATAATTAAACAAAGACAATTGTTTCTGAAGAAGTCTCTATTATGAGATGAAAGCGCTTAAACTGTCACACTATTTGTTATAATAAACGGATGGTTGTTTTAAATCTTCTATTTGATGTCCTGGATTCCTGGTTCATTGGATTTATAAGTCTCAAAAGTCAAACCAACCTCCATAAACAACACAGTTAACAAAAAACTGAGGGTTATGCTACTCAATGCCAGGAGTTTAAATCTCAAAATGCACACGCTCGAAGCACTCCTCAGTATGGAGAACGTTGACATCTGTGCAGTAACTGAAACCCGGTTCAAGGCTCTGGACAGCACCCCAGCACTACCGGGCTACAACTCATACCACACGTTTTGGCCACAGAATATGGACCAAAACACAAAAGGAGGGGGTGTATCCATATTAATCAAGGATACCTACACCTCCAGGTTAATGGTGCAGCATGATACCTTTGAGATCATCCATGTGCAACAAACATCGGGCAAATCTGCAATGCAAATTGTGGCCTGCTACAGATCACCCTCCATGACCCAGGACCACCACTCCATCTTTCTGGAGTCACTGGAAAATATGAAGGTCCTACCAAACACCCTGATATTGGGCGATTTCAATTACCCTACCATTCACTGGGAAAACTACTTGAGTACAAATTCCTAGGCCCAGCACTTCCTGGAATTCATCTACTCAAAAGCCCTGGATCAGCTGGTAAACTCCCCTACCAGAGGTGAAAACATATTGGACCTGGTCATCACCAACATGGGCGGCAGGTGCTCCACACCGGAGGTCAACCCATCTTTGGTTAGATCAGACCATAAACTAATCACTCTGGATGTCCACACCCCACCATCATCCCTAACTAAGGAAACCACAGTAAAAAAACTTTTCTAAAGCAAACTTCACCTTACTTAAGACAGAGGTGGTAAGTTTCACAGCCCCCACGCTAAAGAATAATGCTGCCCAATATGCAGAAACCTTTAAAAATGCACTCTATGAGCACCTACAAGGATGCAAGGATTGTGCCATCCCTAGCAAAACCAAGACTCACTCCTTTAAAAGAAGGAAACCAGTTTGGTGGACCCCTGCAATAAACAGGTTATACAATAGAAGGAGGAAACTAGTTCAGAAAAAAAGCAAATCCCAAGAAGGAAAGACATCCCTGATCAGTATCAGTAAGAAACTTGAGGTCCCTCATGAAATCATCCAAGGCTAACTTCAAAAGAAAAATAGCCAAGGATTCAAAAGATAACCACAAAGCCTTCTTTAGCTATGTTAAGAATCTAAGTGGCAACTCGCAGATATGCACTGAACTAGTGCAAAATAACACAAAATATACTGAACCTACTGATATTGCCAACATCCTGGCAGATAGATTCAGTGCAAACTTCACCCCCCTCTCACCTCCAAAAGGGCCCACAACAGTACCAGAAAAGTGTAGTGTCCCAAAAATCACAGACGCACAGGTGAAAATAACCCTTTCAAAAGCCAAAAACACAGTGTCAATGGGACCAGATGGTGTCCCAGGCTGTGTCTTGCACGAACTACAGAACAAACGAACCCCCCCACCTAAACACGCTGTTCAACCTCAGCCTCTCCATAGGCTATGTGCCCATAGAATGGTGCACAGCAACGGTTATTCCTCTCCAGAAAGGAGGGGCCACAACTGACCCTGGTAACTATCGCCCTATAAGCCTATCTAGCCTGGCCTGCAAGGTTATGGAGTGCATCATCATGGAACTCATTAACAAAGACATTGGGAACCTCCAAACACTTGACCCAACCCAGTTTGGGTTTGTTAAGGGCAGATCATGCCTACTAATCCTGGTTGCCTTCTTTGAGACAGTCACCAAGGCCATAGATGAGGGAAAGGTGGTTCACACAGCCTACCTTGACCTCGCCAAGGCTTTCAACACCATTCCCTACTCGGGTATTACAGGAAAAACTCACCAGCATGAACATAAACCCCTACGTCATGAGATGGATTGCCAACTGGCTTACAGACAGAACTCACACAGTAAGAATAGCGGGATCCAGGTACGACTCTAAACCAGTCACAAGTGGTGTCCCACAAGGCTCGGTCCTGGGACCTCTACTGTTCGGCATATACTTCTCAGAAGTACAGGCAAATGCAGGAGGACTATGGCTAACCAAGTTCACTGATGACTGCAAACTGGGAGCCATAATTGACTCTCTGGCTGACACGGACATCCTCCAAAAGGGCCTTACTGAGACGGACACCGGGTGTCAAAGTCATGGCCTCAAGCTAAATGCCAAAGAATGCATAGTCATCCCGTTTGGGAAAAACAAAACACCCACGAATTACCACATAGGTGGCAGCCCCCTTAATACAGAAGAGGTAAAAAGAGATCTGCGGACCCAGGTAGATAGTAATCTCTCCTTTGACAATTATATTGCCAGAGTATTTAGGAAATCCTTCTATGTGGCCCATCTAATTGCTAAAGGGTTCGCATCTCGAAATAAAGAGGTTATAGTGCCCCTCTAGTCATCACTCATTAGACCCATCATAGAGTACAATGCCCCATTTGGGATGTACCTCACAAGACACTTCCAACAGCTGGAAAGACCATAAAAGTACCTCACCAGGAGGATTACTGGTCTCAAACATATGTCCTATGCAGCCTGACTGAAAAAACTCTGGCTGTACTCAGTGGCATATCGTTTACTCAGAGGTGATCTCTGCCTGACTTACAAAGCCATGTCCAACTCAGAATTGATGGACATGCTCCACCTAAAGAAATCGAAGTCACTGCGAGCCACTCACTCTAGTGAGCTAAACCTTGCCACAACAATAAATAGAACATGCTGGAGGGATAGATTCCTGTCACAGACACTCCCCATACTTTGGAACAAAATTCCAAATTACATCAGGCAGAGCCCCTCACTAACATTCTTCAAGAGAAACCTTGACGAGTGGATGGGTAACAGAAAATACACCCCTGGGATCACTTCATTGGCTCTGCTTGACAGAGGATCAGTTAATTAATCAAAGGGGCGGCGAAAGTGACACACTCTGGCTAGGCTTATAAATGCCCTCGGGCAGATAGCCTAGTATCTACCTATGAACCTATGAACCTATATATGGGAAATATATATATGTATGAGAGATCGGTACAGAGATATAGACACAGTACCCTCTTCCGTGTTCCATGCAGATGTGGTTATTACATGTATATTTTCGTATGCTTGTATGTTTTTGTGTGTGTGTGTGTGTGTGTGTGTGTGTGTGTGTGTGTGTGTGTGTGTGTGTGTGTGTGTGTGTGTGTGTGTGTGTGTGTGTGTGTGTGTGTGTGTGTGTGTGTGTGTGTGTGTGTGTGTGTGTGTGTGTGTGTGTGTAAGCAACAGGCCTAAAGGAATCTGCAGCATGGAAAAGGAAAGGAGTTATAGTTTAGAGGTGGAAAATAAGAATTTGGATAAACATTTGTTCGATATGGAGTATCAGAATGCAGATAAAGATTCCTTTGTTGTGGATGACACATGAGAAGAGTTTAGCTATCTCAATGGAGAATGAATTAAGTGAATCTTTTAGAGAACTGCAGATAATGGAATGAAGAGGGTTTGCATATGATGTTCTGGGCACAATAATCAAGCAGGATGATCCAGGAGACAATTCTGCTGTTTCATGGGGTGAAAACTCAAACTCAAAGACACACTTTCTCAATCTCACTCTGGTAGTTAACTAACCAGACCCCCCCCCCCCCCTTTGCAGATTCCTGGATCTGTTACTGCATAAAGGCCATGGTGTAAGTATGGAATATGTTTCTGAAAATGATGAGAAGTAATTCTGTTTTCCAAGGAACAAGCCAGTGATAATGGAGAACCCTGGATGTAACCAGTGTTTTTATGCAGCTCCCTGAATGTTGCAGCATAGCATATATTGACAGGCACTTTAACATTCTGAAACATTTCTAGAGATCAGAGAAAAAAGTATTGTGGACTTTTTCTGACCATTATCATGCATCACTAAACTGCTACAATATGCAAATAAAGAGTTATGATATTAAGATAAATGCATGCTGCAGAGACAACTGAGAATTATGTGGGCAGTGTGTCAGCTTATATGATTTGGTTTAATACATGTCATTCTGAAGTCTGTTTTCCCCATGTATACATTTTAATGTGATGATGCATTTACCCACAACCTTTTCTTCCCTGTATGTGAATCATTGCACTTACCTGATGTCACTTCCATTTCCTCCTGTATTCCAAGCTGCCCCCTCACTTTTCATTCCAATTTCTTGCCGCTGCTATTTTGTGGGTGATAACGAAATATAATGAGCTAACTGAGGAGAATCCTCTGTAAGTGTGCTTTTTCACAGCAGTTACCTTTGGTGATCATGATAATTTTCTTTCAGGCTGTTAACTTTTCAGGTTAAGGGAGAAACATATTCAATATTACAGCCAAATAGAATTGCATAAAGAAAAGTTACAAGGGAGAGGTTTTAACATTGTCGAGACATGTTAACTTTTTAAACTGGGTTATTATGAAGAGCTGGAAAAGCATAGTTAACACTTTGACTTAGTTTTTAGATAAAGGTTTTGATTACCCACATATCTGTCACCAGTATGATATGTGGCTTCACTACAAAATTGCAATGGATCTTGATAATCTTTGAAAGAAACTCTTAATGTACTTCCCCAGCATTTACAAAACTGGAGTGTGTCATTTTTTTTTCTTGCAACCATCCTTCCCAAGTTAATTGTCATCATTTGAGCAATTTTTTATGTTATTTTTTTCCATCAATCTTTAGTAACTCAGACTAACGCTAAGACAACCTGGTATTTAGGCTAGGCACTTCAATGGTCTCCCAGAATGCAAAGCACTGTAATGATCCATGATAAGTTGTTCATAGGTAGGTACTAGGCTATTGGCCCAAGGGCCTACGTAAGCCTAGCCAGCAAGGTTCCACCCAAGAAAGTTATTTTCCTGTGCCACTGTCGAGCAGAGACACAGAAGTGATCCCCGGGATGTATTTCCTATTTCCCATCCACTCATCAAGATTTTTCTTGAAGAGTGCTAATGAAGAACTTTGCTTGACATAGATGGGTAGCTTATTCCAGACAAAGCAAAATAATTTCTTTGAAAATAAGAAGGTCATGTTTTATTTGAAAATATAGAGTTATTATCAGGGAACATATATAGACATTTATTTTTTGGATGTTGCTTAGGAGGTATTAGCATAAAAAAAACATGAAATGAGGTTAGGTAGATGAATTGTGACACATACAGGCCTACTGAAGAAGATGTGAGAAAAAGTCAGTGGAGCAACTGCAGAAGAAGGCCTTAACATAACCGGGATGAAGAATGTAGAGGAATGAAGTCTGCTTGAAAACCACACAGCTGTGCAGTTCAGTCCAAAGATTAAGGAGAAAAGGCACATAAAAAATGCTGACTTGCTGAATTTTCAATGAGAAAACCTGCAGTGCTGAAGCAGACTAAATAGTGTAGAAAACATTGTGAAGAATCAAATAAGAAATAAGACTTTGCACAATGGAGTGAATCAATAAACATAAAAAAATGGGGATATATAAGCAAATAGCATTAAAATAAAGTTAAGAGGAGTTAGGAAAAGACTGAATAAGGGATAGACAGTCAGTAAAATGTCCAAGGGCCAGGATTAAGACAGACAGGGATATTATGACAATTAGAGAGCTATATCAATGATAAATGGCCAGAGGTAAAGGACATAAGACAAGCCATACAAAAGGAGTACACAAAGAAGAAAGGGGGTGGCAGGACATTATTCTCCTCACTACCTACAATGGCGAAAAAGGGTTGGGTACAAGGATATCTGCATACAGTGTGGGATACCAAGATACAGCCACTGGTGGTAAAGATGCATACCTGAGTACAAAATAATTAAAGCTAATGAGTAATTAAGCGATCTCGGAAACACTTAACTTTAGAACCCTGGTAGTCTGCACCATGGAATGTTAAGAGAACAGGTATATTTAATAAGGAATCTATTGCTAGCATTTAAATATATCTCTGGATAAAAGGGTAGGCAACACAGGACTAAAAAATGTCAATGTTAATACTATACCACAAGGAAACTTGATAGATGAGCCAAATAATCCATTTGTACTACGTGTAAAATAAGAAAGGGTAAAGAAATATAGATCATAAAGGTATGGTTAGTACCACTGTACAAGGTCAGTGAGTAGCAGCAAGGATTCCCAACAAAGACTTCATGTCAGACAAAATTGCTAATTAGAGTGTAAGCAGATTAGGCAAACCCAACATAAGTGGATATCTCTCTAAGACATTTAATTCAAAATTAGTCAACTGAAAACATGGTTAAAGTGTTTAGCAATCAGAAAACAGTGGGATGCAGTCTGTTAGTGGAAATTATCAGCACTTTCTTGAGGGACATGAAAGTGAGAATTGACAGCTAACCACCCTCTCTGCTGATGACAGAAAAACTGGGATAGCAGCATATGATTGTCAGAGTAGCCAAATGTGTGACTTCATAGGCTACAAAATGGCAGCAAGATTTCAGTGTGAGATGCACAGTAATCTATGATTCATCTAGTAGCCAAGTTGAGGTACATAAGACTGGGCGAGTGAAGCTAAAGGCCATGGATCAAAAAAGACCTAAAAGGTACTGTTACTTTGAGTAAAAACATGGTTGAGTAATATAAAAAGATAGTGGGAAGGATAAATAGCATGGTAAAATTAATACCCAGGGGGTATGGGCTCAAGTAGAATGGAGGATAGCTCTTCAAAACATGGGAACCCTGGTGATCATGTCTAGAATACTGCAAATGAGTGCTGAAAAGACTTGAAAAAATGTCAACAATGATGAATAATGGAGTGAAGAGGGAAAACTAATAAGAGAAGGTTAAACACTACAAATGTAGAAACTAGGCAAGGAGAGACAACAGAAGAAATTAAAATGTGGCATGAAATAAACAAACATTCTGGCAGCTAAAATAAAAGGCCTAGGGCTGGGGAAGAAAGATCAGGGAGGAATGAACACCTTTGGGCTATGAATGTGCTAATACCTGGAGTTAAGGGTATAAGGCTTGGGTTCTTCCACCTCTGTTTCCTTCTTGTGTGACTCTGAGCAAGTTGCTTAACTATAAAGTGCTCTTAGGCAACCTCTGAAAGGGGACACAAATAGTGAATGGGCATATGCAGTTAACAAATGAAATTTAAAAAATGGCAGAGAGTAGAGGTCATGTTTAGGACAGGAAACAGGAATAAGTATTTCACAAAGAAGGTAGTGGGGCAATGGTCCAAACCACCATATAGTTATGTAAGTAGTAAGACAGTACTATAGCTGTTGAATGCACTGGAGAGATGGAACAGGGCTGAGGGACTGTCAACCGGAGATGGAGAACTGCAGCATATCAGCTGCTTAAAGGGTTAGCCAAAGCAACTAGACTGACAAAGAAACTACAAGTCATCTTCTATCAGTAATGGCTGCTTATAATTTGTTAATTTGCAGATTAATCCACTTAGCTATGAAACATTTTCAGCTAGGATCCTAAAAGTAAAGTGCTTCATAAGAATTCAGTAAATTACTGAGAAGCCTACATTAAAAGGCAAAACAATTGCACATTGATTTTGAATTTGCATAATCAAATGCCATATTGAGATCCTTTCTTCCTTCAGTATAGGCTTATTTCCTACTTAATATAATATAATATAATATAATATAATATAATATAATATAATATAATATAATATAATATATAATTTTTGAAGGAAATTAATGACAGATTTATCACATAGTTTGGGAAGCCAATGTGTAATATGTCTTTCATTTGTTCCACATTATTAATATTTAGTTTTTTGCCAGGAGTGCACTTCTCAGCATCAGCAACATAATCTGAATTGTTTTCTTCTGTAGTTCATATGGGGTTAGCTGAATTAGCATATATTTAAGTATGCTTGGAAATTCTTTATTATTCAATTTCTTCCCAATATTACTAGAGCTATCTGGCTACACTTAATCCAGATTGTTCCAGTTTCTACTTGCATGCCTTGACACTTTATAAATGCATACATTTTAGTACACAAGACATTCTAGTTGCTAGCAGAAGCTATTTTAATGATTAATGCTGCTTTTGACCTTTTCTCTTCAACTATATCTGCTTTTTGTATGTCTCAGTATAGGATAATTCCACATGATCATTGCATCTATACTTTCAGTAATCCTTTGTGGTTCATGTTTTCAGTGTCTTTCAGATATGTGTATACCCAATGATTCATAGTTATTCCAAGACTCCTGACTCTCATGACCATTTATGGCTGCCAGGACCCTCCCTTAAGGCCATACCAGTCAATCCCTGAGTAAATTTGTGGATGCCCTTGCAGTCATCTAGGTTATGCTCAAAGGAAGATAGTGGGTCACACTGCATAACACTCAGGAGAAGTTTATTCTAGAGGATTGGGATGTGCTGAGCTATAAACCTGTCACTCTATTACATTTTTATCTGCTGTTGAAGGTTCCAGGTTCTAGTACTAACAGAGATATTAGACTTGTTGAGATACAGAAGGTAAAGGTCAAATGAGTCTCTAATGGAGCAGAAGGCAAGACAGAGATCTTCCCTTAAATTTATTTATTTCACATTTGTTTACTGGGATAGTCCAACTGGGTAGATGTTCATTTTCAGCAGATGCCGAGCGATAAAAGCCCCAGTAGGCACAAAACGTAGCAACACATATCATAAAACTTGTCTACAGTAGCTACAAAGCAAAGCAAAACAAATCTAGTAAATAGTACAGCAGTTGAAAGTTCATATGAATACATATTGCACAAAAATATTGATTTTAAATACATGTTAATGGCAAAGTATTTACATATATTGGGTAATGCAGGATTTGTTTAGAATGTTGTGAGTTAGGAAGGTATACCATTCTATTGAGAGATAGAAGAAGTACACACAATCTAGGGTACTGTATAGTAGTAGGATAGCTGGTTATTTGTTACATGGATCTCGGGAGAAAAAAAGGATGAGAATATGTGAAATAGTTAGAGAGCTCAGAGAAAGAATACATGATAAATCTATTAATTTAACATAAGTGAGATGTGTTAGGACTATATTAGATATATAGAATCAAAAGCATTGAAGAGATTTTAAAGGGGTAAGTGTATAGTGTAGGAAGAATCATAGTTAGCCTGGTGGGAGACAAGAACAAAGCCAAGAGTTAGTTAGGTGAGTCTTGAGGAGTGTTTTGAACTATGAGGAATTAGCAGTGGTTAGGATGTGCTGGGGGGGGGGTTGAGTTCCAAATCCTGATGATCCAATTAAGGTAGAAACAGTCTCCAGAACTGCTATTAGCTTTTGTGACTTGCAGAAGAAATTTGTCAGAAGGTCTCAGGTGTCTTTTATTAGACTGAGGTAGAAGAAGGTTATGGAGTGCTGGACACTTGGGTTGGTATACTAAATTATGGGCCATTGTAAGTTGGGTGTATCTGAGGAGATTGAGTACCTCTAGCCAGTTTAGTTGGAGTATAGCAGTGCAATGATGAGATCTATATGGGGAATTAGTAGCAAATCTGGCAATCTTGTAACAGGCGTCTAGTTTTGCCAGGTCTTTTTACTTCAAGTTGGTGAAGATGAGAAAGGCATAAAGTAGGGTAGAGACCAGGTGAGTTCTGTCAATAGATTGTCTTGTGGAGCTGGTGAGGTAGGGTTTGATTCTGTATAGACAATCTAGTTTTATGTGAACTTTTTTATGGTTAGGAACAGGTGTTTATCAAATTTCATGTTATTATCAATTGCGATACCAAGTGCCCTAGTATGTGATACAGGATCAGTCTTGGTGTTATTGGATGAATATATTAGAAAGGAGGACAGGGAGTCTGAGGCTTTGTTATTTGAAAAGAGCATTAGTTTAGGTTTATTGGGATTGAGAAATAATTGAGGATCAGAGAGCCAAGATTCTATAGCTGAAAAGGATTCCTGGGTTATATTTTGGAGTTGAGATAGTGAGGGTGATGCACATATGAGTGCTGAGTCATCAGCATATCGTATGATTGTGGCAAGATGGGCAATAGTATGGAGATTATTCGTGAAAATGTTAAGTAGGAGCGGGCCTAGGACTTAAGCCCTTTGGGACTCCTAATATGACAGACAGCAGAGAGGAGTAGCTATGTTACCATTCGACACATAGCTCTCAACCTATTAATTCATAAATACTGGACAAAGACAAAAATAATGGGGGGACAAATCCCTCAAAATAGGGACAAATTTTAAATATTGCTCATAGAAACTTAAAAATTTGCTAGAGTAAAAGGTCTTGTATTACCATGGATTCCCGGAAGAATATGAAGTCTGAAACTCAAATGCCTGTCATTATTTAGTGAATTCAATCCTTACTGATTTGACACAAAAACCCGGAAAACCACAGATTTTATGAGGAACAGACCCAAAATATGATGCAAAAATCTGGACATTCTGCGAAAATCTAGAGAGTTGAGAAGTTTGATTCTGCAGCTTGTTGCTGGTCAGATAGGTAATCGTGGACCCATACACGAGCAGAATGGCTTATTTTTAGAGATAGGAGTTCATTGAGGAATTTTTGATAGGATGCTGTATCAAATGCTTTGGACATGTCTAAGACAATGGTGGACACTAGATGACCATTATTTTTGAATTGGTTGACTGTGTTCATGAAGCTTAAAGGAGCTGTAGTTGTGCTATGGTTGGGACAGAAGCCATGTTGGGAATTGGTTAGATGTTTATTGGATAGTAAGCAGTTCATGAGCTGGGAATGGATACATTTTTCTAGAATCTTCAATAAAGGAAATATAGTTATGATTGCTCTATAGCTAGAAAGGTCAGTGGAGGTCCCACCTTTATATAGTGGTATGATGTGGGATATTTTCCAGATTTTGGGCACATGATGTTCTATAACAGAGCAATTAATCAAAACAGAGGCTGGGTAAGTGATAAAATCAGCTGCTATTTTAAGATATTCTGAAGGTAAATCATCAGCAGCTAGGGATGTGGGTTTAATTTTCTTTAGCAATTTTTATGACTGTGGTTTATACAGGCTGGAAGGACAAGGCATTGGTTGTCTCCTTGGGAACTGTAGGAATGGTCAGAGGGGTATTGTTGCAGTTTTTAGTTAGAAAAAATATGGAGTTAGTAAAATAAGTATTAAATTTAGTAGCCATTCTGTCCATGGAATTTGTGGGGGTAGGTGTTGGGGTCAAGGTTTGGCCGGATTGTAGTAATTGTTTTATAGTAGTCCAGAATTTTTGGAGATTATTTTATTTTGGGTTTTTTTGGGGTTGCAAAATAATAGGCTTTTTGTCATTCTTGACATGTTTCTTGGCTTTATTCCTTAGTTGCCAATAATACTGTAGGGTGGTTGGGTTTTGTAGAACTAATATTGTGTCCAAGCTTTGTCTCTGGTTTTAAATAACTGTTTGGTTTCTTTTGTTAGCCAGTGAGTATAATTTGACTTTGTTCTAATATTTCTGAGAGGAGATTGTCTGTTAAATATACCTAGAAATATATTATTAAAGTATAATATGGCAGCATCTAGGGGGGTAATGTTAGTGGGGTCCAGTCACAGTGTTGGAGGGTGGATATAAAAGTTTGAGTTGAAAAGTTTTTTATGTTGAGTGTTTGGCTATATTGTATATAGTATTTTTTGGAGGACTGCAGATTTTGTCTGAACAGATAAGTTGGTAAGTGGTCACTAATGCTATTTGGGAGGCAACCTGATTGATAGGCAAGTGAGAGTTTTTTGGTTAAAGTCCAGTCTAAAATTGACTGTCTGGTAGTGTTTTTGTCCACTCTAGTTGGGGAATCTTTTAACTGAGAGAATCAGTATAAGTTAATGAAATTTGTTGGATTGTCTGCGGTACAAGTAGGCCAATCCATGTTAAACTCTCCCATTATTATGGTTTCTGGGGAAAAGTTAGGGATGACCAGTGGAGAAAGTCCTTAATTATGGTAGGATTGTTTCCAAGTGGGATCTAAGTTGATATAATAGTTTTATGTTTATTGGAATTTTTTTCAAGCCGAGTAATTAGTAGTTCAGCATTATTGAGTTTTGATGGATTTGTTCCTAGGTGTTCAAGTTTGAGTGCATTTTTGTAGATACTAGTTCCGGATCAATATGTGTATTGTTTCTATTGAGCCACTGTAGCTAGATAGCATGTGCATATAAGTACTGAGCACACATGAGAACAGTGCCATTTTGTATAGTCATCCAGAGTGAATGCAGGCACAAATGGAGATGCACATGGGGGTGTGTTTGAGAATGAGTGAATCAATTAACTTGAATATATCCAGATACAGTTCTTGACAATGTTTATGTACAATAAATATCTTGAACCCATACGCCATTTCATTGTCTTTTTTGAATGCATGAGACAAACTATAATAGCTATGCCTCCACCGTGTTTATTTAATCTGTCTGATCTGTGGATATTGTAGCTCTGAGTTAAAATTTCATTATTGCTTATCATAGATTTTAGACAGGTGTCAGTTAAAACTGCTATATCAGGAGAGTAGAGTGAAAGAGAAGCATGAAATTTGTGTATTTTATTTGCTAGGCTTGTGAGATTCATATTCAGAAATAAAAGGTCTGATTTTTTTATGGGTTGGATTGGTAGTAATGTGAACATGTGGAAGGAGTGGTCTGTTTTGTTCTTGCTGATTAATTTTACAGCCTGGGTTAATGTGAATATTGGTGCTCTAAGTTTAAGATTTGAAGTAAAATGTTCTGATGACATTGAGTGCTTGAGTGTTCGTATAGTATATTTCTGGAGCAGTTGGGGTGTAATTAGTTGGTGCACATATCTATATCTGAAAAAAGCTGATTTAGTATAGTTGAAGAGGTTAGGGGTTATGCCAAAGTTAACAGGTTTAGTATGAGGTGGTAAGGAATATGAAATAGTAGGGGATGGGTGACTTGTCGGTAGGTCATGGTGGTAGGATCTGAAGCAAAAGGCCAGGAAGAGAAGAGTTAAGAGGAAAGAATGGAGAAGCATCATTTTGGTATTTGGGATAGTGATAACTTTAAGCAGATTCTGGGGGCTACCTTATGTGGTGAAGTCCTAGTTTGTTTTGATGGGGTTACAAGTAGGAAAAAGATATAGAATTTTAATGAGGTGAGTTTAAAAGGTGGCATGGTTGTGAGATTTTATGGGGAGGAGTAGTATGAGGGAATAATGAGGAGGGAAGAAATCACTGAGTTGTATGTAGATGCTTATATGCTGAACTTGGTGATTGGAGAGTTCTAAGTGGTGGGCCCAGTTCAGAGAAGAAAATATAGGAGTAGTGGAGGTGGCTGGGAAATGGAGGTAAGGTAGTGGACTGGAAGTAAGGGTGAATGCAGCAGACAGAACCTGTCTACACTGAGCACCAAAATAAATTATCAGTGGAACCAACAGTGAGCAGGTAAGTGCCAAAATATTCCGGTACTATATGCAGCACTATGACCAGAGATTAATATAGCTATTACTTTCCAGGAAACTGGGGAATTACAATAAAATAGTAAACTAGAAACAGCCTATGGTAGGTATAAGACTGCAGGAAAGCTAAATTATATATTGGGTTAGGTAGGTGCAGGAAATGGAGCTAACAGCTGACCTTGCCTGCTTTGAAATTAACTAAAGTTACTATTATCTAGTGGGAGATGGGGGAATACTAGACAACCTCGGTGTCTTGGCTAGTAAGAACACCACTGTTTATTTATACTTGTTTTATAGAGGAGCAGATGAATTACAGTAGTTACAGCAGTATTTGCTGAACGAAAATAACCTACATTGCCTCACTGGTGTAATTTGCCATTTATGTGGCTGTTATGGTCCTCTTCACTGATAGAAGGCAGCACAGTCTTGTAGACCCAATTAGTGGGAAGGGTAACACATGTTTGGAGATGACCACTTGCTGTAAAAGAAAGAATTAGATAGCAGAAATGTGTGTAACACCCATTACACTTCCCCACCCTACTTTACTAGTGCTGTTGTTGTCATTCACCTTAGAAGTACCTTTGGACAAGGCAAAATTATGTAAGCTGTGTGGCATGTCTGCTAACTGTGTAATATCATAATACAAATAACTAGATAGACAGGCGTTCTAATCTCAATACTGCCAACTGTTTGAGTGAGAATCATGTACTGTGAAGGTTATACCAGTTTGAGTTATGTACCACCATACTCATGAAAATGTAGTAGTCCTGTACATGTTATTCACCTTACAAGTACCTTTGGATGAGGTGAAATTGTGTAAGCTCCGTGGCATGTCTGATAACTGGGTAACACTATAGTAGACATAAATAGAGAGGTAGGAGTTCTAATCTAAACACTGGTGTGTGTGTGTGTGTGTGTGTGTGTGTGTGTGTGTGTGTGTGTGTGTGTGTGTGTGTGTGTGTGTGTGTGTGTGTGTGTTTGAATAATATCTTGTGTGGCTGATACCATTTTGATGTGTGTACCATACATAGTAGGTGACCACCTCCTGATGCCATTACTTTATATAGTGTGGTAATGGCATCTGCCTCACATGCAGCATGTGAAACCATTGTACAGGCCATACCAGTCCCCTGTACAGATGTGTCTGGAACATCCAGATGTTTGAAACCAATTTTTGCTCTGTCTGCCTTAACAATTCTTATGTATCTGATATAATTGCAAAATAGGCCACAGTAAGTATACTGACACATATGGCAACATCAGGTATCATGCCTGACTGAAACAGCATACTGATACAATGTCAGGTAGCCTCACACTTGCCCAGGCTTATAGGTGCAATACATGAGTCCAGATCTGAGTGGGTAACTTGATTTGGATTTATTAGCAGCAGTGATGTTTGGGGCAATGCACTCGCGAGCAGCACTTGTGAGCAGATTTTGAATGCACTCGTTGGGCCTGGAAAGAAATCAGGTTTGCAGAATCAAGTGAAGGAACAGGTTTGGTGAATCAAGGAAGAAACAGGTGTGTGTATGTGTGTGTGTGTGTGTGCTCATGTGCGCGTGCGTGTGTGTGTGTGTGTGTGTGTGTGTGTGTGTGTGTGTGTGTGTGTGTGTGTGTGTGTGTGTGTGTGTGTATACAAGCAATATTTAAAATGTGTCCTTGGTAAGTCCCTAGCCACCACCACTTGTGAGCTTTGTCCACGTTTTTGTTCTAAGAGTTGGTGAGAAGTGAGAACTGAATTTTTATTCCCACATTATTGGCATTGTTTTCCAGGTTTTTTGTGCTAAGAGGTTGAGAGCTATGGTGAGAAGTGAGAACTAAATTCACTAAATGATAGTTATTAAGTTTCAGTTTTCCTTTTTTTTAGGAAACTGCTGATTTGGCATAGTGGTATGTTGCTCTGACTGTAGTGCATAGGGTCCTGGGTTCAAGCTTGCCACTGACATGCATGGTGGTAACACATTTTATTCTAGCAACTTTCCAAAATTATACAAGCAAGGTTTAAAATGTGTCTCTGGTTTTTGACCCCCCCCCCAAAAAAAAAAAAACTGAAGTTGAAAATAAATGTGAGAAGCTGTGAAAGATTCCTATAGCTTACACTGTCATTCTATTTATAGTGTGGGTGTGGAAGTAGACTTTTATGATGAAAATATTCTGTATTGGGCAGTTTTGTCATTATTGGTCAATGCATTTTGTTTCATTGCCTACAGTACAGCCTACTGGAAAAATGTTCAAACAATAAATTTAAAATGTGCTCTGTCTAATAAGTGTGCTGTATTTTACAAGGAATATAACTTCAGGAAGATGTATCAAAGAAAAGAGCACATGCATGTTTCTTGTTTTGTGTGCAAGGGGCCAATGATTTGAAAACAGCCCAAAGGTAATCTGTATCCACCACAGGCCAGATGCATTTTCTTTGGATGTGGTGTGTGGGTTTCAATGCTATTTCAATGAATGTGAGTTTCAAGGGAAGAGAAGTTTTAATGCAAAGTCTGTTTTCATTGTGAGACAGTATTGCTTTGTTTATCATTGTGAGACAGTATTGCTTTGTTTAGGAGATGTCTGTTAGTGTTTGTGCATTGTTGTGCTGCAAAATGTAAAAATAAAATCCAAATAATCATAGTAGAAGTAAAGCAGTATGCACACATTAGTGTTTATGGTAAATAGGGAGAAACTGCCAGGTAATGGGATATTGGAATGGCTGCAGAGGGAATCTGGTGCCATATTTTGGTTGTCTGTTCTTCAGTTTGTGTTTGAAAGTTGGTATCCCACAATTCCATTGGAGTGGGTGGGGTTACGTAATTAGGCATGCAAATTAGGTGTTAATCAGCGTACAGATTTGTATCTATTTTTCATGGGTGTTGTCCAGATTTTTGATGCTTCTTAGTTGAGAGGTATGGTCCAGATGCTTGGTTTTACAAGTGAATTGTTCATGTCATGGGTCATATTAAAGTCTGGGAAAGGTGTGGAATGACATATTGTGGTCTCAATCAGTATATATCAGAAAAGAATGGCATCATAACAGGTGTGTGTATACATTTTATATCCACTGTATAGCAGTAATGTTTGACACATATCCCTACCTTTTTGCTAGTGTCTGTCCAGACGTCTTGCACTGACAGGTTGTGAGGTATGCTACAGCAATGTTACATTCTCTTCAGAAAGGCCCCTGTGGTGACTGCTGTGATGCAATACAATTAACTCCACCGCAGCTGAACATGCACATAAAGCAATATGACTATTAGTCATAGTTGTGTGCATGGTAACTTGCATGCCCTCCACATGCCTGGGGTATTGCCAAAGCACAACTGAGCAATTCCATACTCACCAGCTTCAGGCTGCTGCCCATATGCAGACCAGAGTGATCTATGTAGTTGTGGGAGAGAGGTACTGTCAGTAGACTCACATGAGCCCTTGGTAAAGGATGGATGCAGCATATCTGCACATTTACAGTACAACACCCAGTACTAGACAATTTGCTGTCCTTCACCATAGATTTGCACTTATGTGCATCAGAAATCCCCATCCACAACTGCAATCTGACCTGGCACATGCATGTAGATACTGTACAGCTACAAGTATGTCTCATACAGTAGTCTACTAATCCCCAATGGGACCTTACCTGCATCCTCCTCGTCCATTGCATGGTTGCCACCCACCTCAAATAAGTGGGGCTTTGTACCCTGGTGTTGTACTGTGATGGGTGGTCCAAGCTTGGCAAGGAGCTCCTCATTTCGTTTCAGTGGAGGCTGCATGGCTGGGCTCCCACCTGTGGTCGCTGGGTCCCTGGCCATGGCAACAGCCCTTTGCCAGGCATGGTGTATGATGTTGGTGGTATGATACTGCACCTGCTTGTATGTACATACGTGCAGGCCCATCAAATTTACTCTGTGGACAGGGTCATCCCACAGGGTGATCCTTTCCCGCAGATGTCGCTGATCTCGGCCCAACAGTACTGTGTGGTTCTGTATTATGGCTTTCATTATCAGGTTGCATTCTGCTGGTGAAAAGGTCTCCCGCCGGTGGTGTAACATTGCACCTGGTAGACACTAACAGGGAAACACATCATAGGAACCCATACATTTGGCAACACTATGTCCAGTACCTGCACATGTACCTTGAATGCCAGTAGCCAACATTCACAACTATACCAGTAGCCACCACTCACAACCACACCATACCCCTGTAATCTCTCAGCACAGTATCAGTTTGCAGTGCAGTCCTGGTCCTGATTAGTCATATTGCCCACAGTGAGGGCAAGTTGTTTGCATAATCATTCAAGTCTGTGTAAAAGGATGACATTAGCCATCTTCCATGCAGATGGTGTGTAGATGGTGCTGTGGCTTGATGTGACTACAGTGTTTAATGCAGCTGGGAGCACATGTCTGAGTTCAGGTAAGATGCTGACAGGGATGATATGTAGTCCCATGGATACTTAAATTTGTTGCCTTTCAGTAGACAATATGTACCTGCACACTGGTAATGAGGGGAGGGGTGTGGGTGTAGTACATATCCACCTATAGTGATGCTGAGCCAGGGGGTATGTTTGCCCTAGTCCTATTGGCATCAGGTTGCCTGTAGCTATGTTGTGTGTGTATGTGATCTGATTGGCCACCATTACAGGTTGGGTTGGTATGTTGCCTCCGAGATTGCAGACATATGGGAAGATGGTCTTGTGATTGTCCCTGGTGGATGTCTCCAATTTGTACTCATAGTTGGCCTTACAGTAATCCACCTGTGACCATATATGCTTGTTCAGACAATGGCTGACTTGATGGCAGGTTGGTTCCTGCCCCTACTTTGCTCTATACAGCCACTATAGGAACCAATTATGTGGTTTGTGTAATGCTGCTGTTCATCAAAGGGCATTACTCTACACTGGTAGAGGCAGGTGTAACAATTAAAGTATTGCTGAGTCCATACAGCCATGTATGTGTTCAATCAGTTGTTTGTAGTGGGCATGGCCACAAGGTCATAACACAGTTGGACACCTCTCCAATTTAGTAATGATAATCATGTTTATTGTACTAACCATGGCTGTGTCATGGCAATGCAGCAACCAGTAGTTGTAGAAATATCACTCTTTTGGGTATACAGTAACTAAGATTACAAACTTGTATAACATGTACAGCTGTTTTAACTGACATTTTGCATCCCATGTCTGTTTTCATGAGGTGGACACATACTCCTACTCATACTGACATGTGCATAGTTAATACCTCACATACATGTCTGTTCTATGTCAGTATGGCACACTAAATTCACACTCTTGCTGCTCAGCCATCGGCCTCAACCTATTACAGCAGGACGTCTGTAGGATGCCATGCATACATGGGTGCAATGAGACAAAATCAGTGACAGTATCTCAATATTGCTGTAACATACTTGAGTTATTTAATAGCACAGTAGCCTTTGCACTGACAGCCATCTGCTTCAGGATCTCCAACAGTCATATGGCAGGTAGAGAGGGGAAACGCTATGAGTGTGGTATTGAGGATAAGAATTGTTATTGTTGGCAGTATGAGTGGTGTAGGGAACAGGCTAGTTGATATGATGGCCAGGGGATGGTTGATATATTGTGTGTGTGCAAAAGACCACATGAAAGGGGATTATGGCTGGGTGCATGGTAGGCAGGTCACAATTGTACTATCATGGTGTGGACTGAAGTTGGAAGGGGATAGAGCTGCTGCTAAAGAAACAGTATGCCAAGTGTGTTTTTGGAGGATGACATAAGTGTCTGATAGAGTGATGTTATTGAAGCTGCAAGCTGATGGTGTAATGATGACTGTTGTTAGTGCATATGCTATGCAAGTTGGTTGTGCGATGGATGAGAAAGAGAAATGTGACATCAGTTGGAGGACATGGTGATGACTTTACCCAAGTGTGACAGACTGGTCATTGCAGCAGATGTCAATGGGCATGTTTGTAAGGGGAACCGAGGGGATGGGGAATTAATGGGTATGTATGGTGTTAAAAGGAGTGGAGACAGTCAGATGGTAGTAGAGTTTGCAAAAAGGATGGACATGGCTGTGGTGAATATGCACTATAACATGAGGGAGGAGCATAGGGTGACATACAAGAGAGGAGTAAGATGCACACAGGTGATATATATCCAATGAAGGAGATTGGAGACTGTAAAGTGATGACAGGGGAAAGTGTATTTAGGCAGCAGACAATGCTGGTATGTGAAATGATGTTGATGATCGAGATGGGGAAGGGTGTGGGGGCAGATCCAGGGATCAAATGGTGTGAATTGGAAAAGTGTGCTTGTGAGGTGGAATTCAGGGAAGAGTTGAGGCAAGCACTGGGTGGCAGTGACAATCTAACAAATATCTGGTTAAGTACAGCAGAGCTGGTAAGGGAGACAGTTAGACAGGGCCTTTGAGTGACGTGGATGGAGGAAGCAGTACACGGACACCTGTTGGTGGACTGAGGAAATACTAGACAGTATACAGAGACAGAGGTTGGGGTAGAAGCAGTGGGATTGTCAGAGAGATGAGGAAAGTAGGCAGGAGTATGAGGAGATGATGTTCATGGCAAAGAGAGAATTGACAAAGGCTGAGGATGGGCATATGAAGAGTTTAATGACAGGTTGGACACTAAGGAGGGAAGAAAGAAATTCCACCGATTGGCTGGACAGATGCACTGAGCTAGGAAAGATGTGCAGCAGATAAAGGTGATAAAGGATGATGAGGTATATGTACTCACAAGTCAGGAGAGTGTGCTGAGCACATGGACAGTGTAATTTGAGAGGCTGATGAATGAAGAGAATAAGACACAGAAGGTCGGATGATGTGGGTATGGTGAATCAGGAAGTGCAAGGGCTTAACAAGGAGGATGTAAGGATAGCTATGAAGAGGATGAATACTGTCAAGCCTGTTGGTCCACATTACACACCTGTGGAAGCATGGGGTTGTTTAGGGGAAATGGCAGTGGTGTGTTAGCCAGACTATTTACTGATATCTTGGGAAGTGTGAGGTTGTGAGAGAAAGTCCTTGTACACTGTGTTAAGAATGAGGTTGATGTGCAGAGCTGTGATAACTACAGAGGGATAGCATTGACCAGTCACAGCATGAAGTTATAGGTAAAATAGTGGAAGCTAGGTTACACAGAGTGGTGAGAAGTACTGATCAGCAGTATGGTGTCATGCATGGAAAGAGCACTACCAATGTGATGTTTGCTCTGAGACTGTTACTGGTGGAATACAGAGGTCAGGAGTTGCTCTGTGTCTCTCTGGACTTACAGAAAGCATATGACAGGGTACCTGGACAGGAGATGTGGTATCGTATGATGAAGTCATGAGTGGAAGAGATATATGTAAGAGTGGCAGAGGATATGTACAAGGGTGGTGTAACAGCACTGAGGTCTGCATTGGGATTTATGGATGTGTTTAAGGTGGAGGTGGGATGACATCAAGGATCAGCTGAGAGCCCTTTCTAATTTGCAATGGTGATGGACAGGTTGACAGACAAGATCATACAGGTGTCCCCATTGACCATGTTGTTTAGATGAGATTGTGATCTGCATTGAGAGTAGGGAACAGCTTTTGGAGACCCTGGAGAGGTGGGCATATGCTCTAAAGAGGAGAGGAATGAAGGTCAGAAGTACTAGGACAGAATATCAGTGTGTGAATGAGATGGCGGATAGCAGATTGTTGAGGATGCATGGAGTATAGTTAGCAAAGGTGGATGTGCTCAAATGACTGGGATCAACATTTCAGAGTAATGAGGACTATGGTAGACAGGTGTAGAAGAGAGTACAGGCAAGATGGAGAGGGTGGAGAAGAGTGTTAGGAGTGATATGTGACAGACGAGTAACAGTAAACATGATATGTAAGGTCTACAAGAGGGTAGTGAGACCACCTATGTTATATGGGTTGGAGACAGTGGCACTGACAAAAAGGCAGGGATGTATATGCCAGACTCAGGCCATATTGGATAGATATGAGACAGTGTTGAAGAATTTGGACATGTGCTGAGGAGCGGTGCTGAATATATTTTGAAAAGGATGGTAAGGATGTAGCTGTCAGGTAATAGGAAGAGAGGAAGGCCTCATATAAGGTTTCTGGATATGGTGAGAGAGGACATGCAGGTGGCTGGTATAACAGAGCAAGATTCAGAGGACAGGCAGAAATGGCAACAGATAATCCACTTTGGCAATCCTGAATGGGAAAAGCTAGCAGACCATGAAGGGGGATGTTGTAATGTCAGTCTTCACAGATTTGGCAAGGATTTGACTAACATAACACAACTCTATGGGTAAATGACTACAAATATGAGGCACACATATGGTCAGTGTGCAGAACACTGGACAGCTGAATAGTATGAGCACAGCATATAACATGCAGTTCAACACACACATCTGCAGCAGTACTTTACTCTGCACATGTTCTGTATAGTTGTCTTATATTTACAAGACAAAATGTGTATCATAGTTATATGCACAGGTAACATATGGATATGTACAACATCCCATTAGCTGGCCTAGACACTACAGACAGAGTTACATGCTATCACCATCAGTGCTGTTCAGCAGTACATCAGTACAGCAAGTCTTGTTGAGACATATGCTTTCAAAACCCTATTTTCCATTATTACAGACCACCTACTGCATTCAATTACATGCTTACTTGTTTCACATACCTTTTTTTCTGGATATTTCACATATATATCCTTTCTTATGTTTTTTTTCACACTACTTCAGCTTTGCACTGATGGACTGTCTATGGCAGATGTGGTTTGAATAGATGGCAACTTGTCTTTTGTAGCAAATGCTCATGACCATGTGATGGCCTGAGCACCAATTGGTGGCCCCCAGTTGTCGATTGCATGCAGAGCAGCTATATAGTTATTCCAATAGCCAATGTCATGGCAACACACTCCTATAATTGAGTACTCTATGTTATTGCTGGCCCTTTCCTTTACCTGTGAGTAAGAGATCCTGGAGGTGTGTGAGCTAAAACCTCTTAGAACAAGACCTGTGGAGACAAGCCAACTGAATAGTGGAGAAGATTCAAGACTTAGCGGCAGAATGTGAGTATTGCTGCTATATGTTTTGAATACTGCTTGTTTAACAGGGTCTGTCTGAACATGCTACTTCTGCATGGTTTTCAATCTGACAAAGTTCTGTGTCTGCATAGCTCTCAACTGTAGGTCTAGCCACATAATTGCCAGAGGTTTGCCTGTTATGTTTGGTCTGTTCCCAAAACAGGTGTTGTCCTTGGCAAATCAGTAGCATACTCTGGTGATTGCTATTATTACATGCCAACATCCATTTGTGTTTCAGACTTTATATCCCTCAGAAAAGATATGTTACAACAAACCCTGTAACACCAGCAATTTTCTCAGTGTATAACAGCAATATTTCATGTATGGCCATGTTTTTGGGCCTCAGTCCCAAATTATGTCAGGCTTGGTACAGATGCCATATAGTAGGAGGTTAATAGGTAGGATCTACCATTATTTTGTTCTGTCATTCCTGCTGAGGGGAAAGGGTGGACAACATGTGGGACTCTGTACATTCAAGAGGTTGGTGTATGGAAAATGCTCTTAGATGCCCTTGTAACATATTTTATGTGGGAGAGAGTAACAAGTGTTTTAAAACTAGACTGTTAGAACATGTGAGACATATCACTTATGAGGAAGAAGACAGTTCTATAGCTGTACACTTTAATAATTCTCACTATGGGGGTAGTAGTCATGAAAGAAGATTTATGTACAGAATCGGTTTAAATTCTTAAATGTGATATTTTATCCCCTAGAGGATTGAATGTGTAGTGTAATTGGAGGCTGTCTATATACATGTAATTAAGTGTAGTGGGTTACAAGATACTGCTTTGGAAAAAGTCTGTTTCTGAGTTTGGTCAAACAGTCATAAAAGAACAATTGTTCTGCACAAAATCAATGTATGTTTTTAAATGGGATACTTTATCCCCTAAGGGGTTGATTGAGTAGTGTAATTGGAGGCTGTGTATTTAAATGTACATAAGTGTTAATTGTTTGTTCTAATTAAGGCAATTATTTCTTGTAATGTGTTGAAGGCTTTGGCAAAGACATCAGAGTAAGATTAATTTGTGTGAATTACTTGCAGTTTGTATTTTTGTTTGCTATCTTTGCTCTTTGTAGTTGTGTTGCTAAGAGGTCACTGTATATGTCTGGCCATTGTGTATGGCCTATCATGGTTTTGTAACAGCGTACTTTTCACTTATTATTTGGATGGGGGGGGCAGATGTGAGTGTCATGGGTCCTTTCGTATCCAACTGTGCACACTGCCCTAGTTATGGGCGGTTTATCAGCAGCATATGTTTGTATGGGCATTTAGAAACACGTATACATATACATATATATTTTTATACACATATATATATATATATATATATATATATATATATATATATATATATATATACTTCAGTATTTCCTGGTAATGCATCTGTATATTGTTATACATACATACATACATATATATATATATATATATATATATATATAAATATATATATATATATATATATATATATATATATATATATATATACACATATATATATATATATATATATTTATCTCCAGACATATCTATCTATCTCTCTATATATATGTAAACATTTTTTATGTATATATTTGTAGATAACAATAATTCCTGATTGCACAGTGTGTCTTTCCTATTGTAAACTGACTATACTGCATGATATGTTGTAAAAAACATCCTAACATCGCACAGCTAAGATGGCCTAGTGATAAATTGCTGTGACTATGGTTTATAGCATCCCATGCTCAAGATTGAGCACCACGAAAGCCGTCTTCCACTGGTAAAAACTTTAATGAACGATCTGGTACCTCGGCAGTGTTCCTGTTCCAATATATGGTACATTGGACAAACAAAAAGGATGGCCAGAGTTAGGATTCTGGAACATCTTAAGGACATAAGAAATTCTAATGTTTCTAGTCCTGTGGCCAAGCATTTTATTGACATTCATGGTGGGTGTGGTGACAGTTTGAAATTTAGCATATTAGGAAAACCTTTCATCTGTAGAGGAGATGATCTTATAGGTAAACTACTAGAATTGGAGACTAGAATGATAATTAAATTCAACACTTTGAAGCTGTATGGGTTGAATCAGGAATTGGGTATATGAAAAATTTAAGTATTATACATACATACTTACTAGACATATGTATGTATTTATAAATTTATACATTTATTAATTATTATACTAATAATGTTATATTTGTGATATAATATATTACCTATTTATGCATTTGAAAGTTATATAAAAATTTTGTAATATAGTAATGTATTCTTTTTATGCATTATAATAGGATTTAATTATTATATTTAAATGCTTTTCTATTTTTCATATGAATTTGTTACCTGATATATTGTTGGATTTATTTGTTTAAATGATGTGTATATGAAGAAGATTGAGCGCATATATATTTTTGTTGAGATCACTTTAACTTGAATTGTTTTCTTAATGATCCAGCATCACTTGATTAATTGAATAATTGGTTTAAAAATGGTATATTAAGATGATGCTGAGACTAATTGAATTGTGATCCTTGAAGGCGAACTGCCGAGGTACCAGATCGTTCATTAAAGTTTTTACCAGTGGAAGACGGCTTTTGTGGTGTGCATTTCGTTGATTCTCCTATTTTGTATGTTGTGGTCAAGATTGAGCACCGCTGATGATTTAGTTGCTGGCCAGAAGAAGCGCTGCTGGATACAGAGTGACTGAGGCACTTTTAAGCAGTTGTAAGTGGGTTTGCGCAGTGCTAAGCAGCGCTAAAACTCAGTTAAATTGATAGGTGCTTAAACTGTGTAAGCTTCTCTTACAGACACTTACCAGTGCACAAATATGCTTATGAGAGCTAACTACTGGTTATCATTCACACGTAAGCAATGTGTAATGCTGCTAAGCAAAGCTCAGCCCTGGTAACCATTGCTCACATTCTCATCTCATAAAATAGTAGAGTAATGACATCATGTAATAAGTTTATTTAATTTCCTGTACATAACAGGCTTTTATGTGCTCTCATTACAATAGAAAGGGGTGTGACTATACTGTACAGGACACTTGGGTATACATGGGTAGTATCACTTTTTTTATTTATTATTTTTTATACATGAGTTGTATCACATGTTATATGCACTCATACATGCATGTTACACCAGCTACAGTGCACTGGTTGATGAATATGATTCTACACATATTGTATTATGAAATTAGTACTGTTGACACTGCTTTTCCATGTAAAATTAGATTGCCTATTGTAAAACTCCAACCATGATTCTTTGCATGCAGAGCTGGAACTCTTAGTGCTACACACTTTTGTTCTTGGTGCTTCAGCTGTATGTTTTTATGTATCTCCTATTAGATATTAATATGATATTATTATATTAACTGTAGAGTACTGTTTTTTGCCCATGTCATTGAGGACTGTTGTCATGTAGTAATGGCATACATTTCAGTTTCAGGCTTTTATCCTCCATGAAATTCATCCTAATGCATAACATGTTTGCTGTCCACTTCTGTCCTCTGTGCAGATATGCAGATCTCAGGTATTGCTAAGGCCATACAAATATGTAGGTACCCACATAATTTTGTAGTGTGGGGCTGGGCGTTGCTGCTAGCTCCACAGATGGGATGTCCTTCATCTGGGCCTTGGCCTTATTACTTGCCTGTGTGAGGGACATTATAGAGGTGGTGGGCTACAGATTCACATACAGTAGGTGGGAATACCTCACATGACAGAAAATCTGGAGACAGCACAGCAACATGGGGGGCATATCTCCAGAATTGTGAACAGATTTGATGTTATCATCAGTGCTGTCATACACATGGTGGGTTGATAGGTTGACAGGGCTTGTATGGACATGTATTTAGTGAGTGACTTCATGTTTGACAGTGATATGTCTCTGACATACCTCTCCACAGACTGGCCACATGTTTGGCTGTTATGTTTTGTCTGTTCCCCAGACAGTTGTTGTCCTTGGAAAATCAGTCAGGGTATTACTGCCTTCATATTCCTCATAAAGGATATGTTACAACAAACCCAATAACATCAGCAACTGTCTAAATGTCTGACAGCAATATGTCTAATCTATGCCTGTGTTTGTGCATCTGTCCCCAAATTATGTCAGGCTTTGTCCAGATGTCATGGACTATGAGGCTTAGACGTATAACACCGTTATCCCTAAAGCCACCTGTATCCAATACGCAGATGACTCCACCCTGATTTGCTCTGCAGTCTCTCTCTCTGATCTACAAGTAGTCACCCAACACTCCTTTACTGCAGTAGAAAAATGGCTCGCAGCATGGAAACTCATCCTAAATCCAAAAAAAAACAAATTACTAATATTTTTTCCCACCTCAGTGCCTCCACCAGTTCAACTTTCTCGACTATCTAATAACAATACCTTCTTCGTCCAATCTATTAATGGTACCAAAATTGAGCCTGATACCAGCACTAAACTTTTACGGGTCACTATTGATAATAAGCTTAGATTTGATATCCATATCAGTCAAACCCTAAAGACAGTAAATAAGAAACTCGGATCCTTGTATAGAATTAAAAACTTCCTAACCCCTACTGCCAAACTCACTATTGCACGCACACATCTCCTCTCTACCTTACTGTATGCCTCTCCTGTCATTTCCTTCCTCAATAAAAATGAGATCAAGAAACTCTCTGTTGCCTATAATAACATTGCCAGATTTGTAATAAGTGCTCCCCATAGAACTCATCATTGTCATAATCTAAGGAAACTCGACTGGCTTGAACTACCCAATCTTCTTAAAATGAACCAACTCACTGAAGCATTTAAAATAATCAAACAACCTGAAAAAAAAACTTCACTGAGTGAAATATTGATTCCCTACTCCAATCTTAGCTGTCTTCGCTCCTCAAATAGATTTCTGGTTCAAACCATCAAAGCTAACAACTTGGGTGGTGAAGCTCTCTTTGCCAATTCCATAGGGAAGGTTTGAAATTCCCTCCCTAATAACCTAAGACTTTCCACCTCCCTTTGTCAATTTAAAAATAATCTTAAACAATTTTTTAAGTCTCATTGGCTTTGCCCATGTATTAACCCTGATTAACTCTCCTTGACACATACTATACCCACTCCCCTGTACCTACTAGATGCTACTCTTCCTTTTCAAAGTTTCAAATAATTATCAACCAACGTCCTTAGCATTCTACCTCCTCTGGTTTCTATAGAAATCTAGCTCCTCCTTGCTTGACTGCATACTATAACAGTAAGGATCCTGTAGCATCTTATAGAAATATTATTGCATTTTGAGTTGTATTTAAATCACACTGCTGACAAATGTATCTAAACCAAAAAAAATATTGTTCCTGTAACTGTGTATTTATCTGTATGTAATTAATGTTGTATTTTTTTTTCTCTGTGGTGCTTTTCTCCCCGGGCCTCCGCTGAAAATGGACATGCATCCAGTCGGACTATCCCGGTCAACAAATGTAAAATAAATAAATAAATAAATAAATAAATAAATAAATAAATAAAATTTAGTAGCATTATTTCTTGTCTTCATTCTTCCTACCATCCCAGTGATGTAGTAGACCCACAGACATGTTACAGGGAAGAGGCCATATACATCAGACCTGAGCCTGTAGATTCTGAGGTAAACTGTACATCTGAGAGATCTGTGCATGTCTGGCCATTGTTAACAGACTGTCGGGATTGTGTACACATGTCATGTGTACATGTTATTTGGGCTGTTTATGGAGGTAGTAAGTATAAGTGTTATGGCTCCTTTTTTATCTGACTGTGCATGCAGCTACAGTGTCTGCTGGTCTATTGGCTATATGCCTTTGTAGTGGCAGGCTGAGATGTTTCCTGTACCATG
>NC_056731.1:701794281-701904281 GCF_019279795.1 Protopterus annectens
ATAGGGGACTCATACCTGTCATACTTACTGGTACAAGTAACAAAGTGTTCCCTGTCCTGCTGTTCTGTAAGTGTGATTTTGGCATACTTGTACTGTGATGTTATCTGTGTGCAGGTTTCTTGGCAACAGGGGAAACTACCCCTGATAGTGTGACACTTGAGAGGCTTGTATTGGCCAGACTGCATAGTGTAGATGGCTAGCTTGCTTCTATTTGTAGGATTGGGGCTGCTGAACAGAGCATTTGTACACATTTCATACATATATCCATCATACTGCTTTTGCAAATATTTCTTTACCTGTTGGGAAAATATCTGTTCACAATAGATTAGTGTTTCTACCCATTTTCATGTTTACAGCTGTAGAACTAGAAAGACATATTAGTAGCAGTCCTTGGATTCAAATTGTGGTGTGTGTGTGTGTGTGTGTGTGTGCAAAAGGGAACTACAGACCTAGCCCTTATCAAACTAAGCTACTGCAAAAGTAGTGTCTGCCACTTCAGTTATTTCTGTCTAGTACATGATTTTCTACACACTCTAGTTTTTTATGAAATATTTTTTTTATTTGTTTTCCATAATAACTTCAACAAAAATGAGAACAAAAAACTGTTGATGTTACTGTTTACACAATATGAGCATATTATTAAAACTAGACATTTGGACATTTTAATAAAACATACTGCAATTTAGAATCAAGTCAACATACTCTACTTTTGCAGTCTGCACCTGTTAGTGTCTCACACTTTCCTGTACATTCAGGACTACATACAGCTGAAATGTAAAGGTTAACACAAGGCAATGCTGGCAGGAACACAGTACAAGATATTACTGAAGAAAATATTTACTTTTGCATTTTGGCAGTTATTTCCGATCCACATTCTGAACTATGCAGACAAACAGTGCTAAAGTGGGGGAATTTATATTCAAAAATTACTTGAATTAGAAACCAGAATGATTTTGAAATATAACACATTAAAGCCTTATGGATTAAATTTAGAATTAAGTATTTAATGAGTAATATTAAAATCTATATAAGATATTATTATTAATATTTTTGATAGATAGGATAAAATTGTTGATTATGGTTTTGATAAATAAGTTGTATTAAATTTTATATCATATTATACACTATGTGCACTTTGATATATGACTTGAAGGCATTTTAGAAAAACAAAGAAAAAAAAGCTATGTGATCATTTTAAGACTTGATTGATGAATTAGTTAATTAATTGAACTAATAGAATAATTAGTGCTAATCAACATGATTTTTATGTATAAATACTGTTGGTAGCACATTGTACCTTTGAAGGCGAAAGGCCGAGGTACCAGATCGTAATAAAGAAGAATTACTGGCTTTGGTGTTGGTATGTGTTTGTGAACTGTGAACTGTTGCTGATTTTCGTGAGTGTATTTGAAACAGTGCTAAATCTCTTCACCTCAGTTACTGCATGCTGCAGCAGCTACACAATTGTACTTTTCAGATACAAGACAAATGAAAGACAACAGTTTGTGGTAGTCAGCTTTATTATTTTTGACATAACACTTTCTATAACTCAGAAATCCACAGTTAGTATTACTGCACGATCTGCACAGGAGGACTGCTTCTCATTTGTAACTGTTACAGTAGCCCTGACACAGCAGTTTTTAGCAGGTTCTTTCAGACAGCCTAATATATATCCTAGTCTTCCTCTCCTCAAATGTACCTTGTTTGCTACAAAACTCTGTTTTACACAGCAGCTGGCACTACTGAGTTTTAACACTGGCAG
Source organism: Protopterus annectens (assembly GCF_019279795.1). Taxonomy (NCBI): domain Eukaryota; kingdom Metazoa; phylum Chordata; order Ceratodontiformes; family Protopteridae; genus Protopterus; species Protopterus annectens. Next base: position 701,796,044 of record NC_056731.1, read on the forward strand.
CTTGATACATGCATTTATTCAGTACAGTTATAGCACAATTATATATACAGGCAGTACTACCTTTACTATTTCTGATTTATTACAGCAGATATTACAAATATTTCTGTACTCATCAAACTCTCGATGCAGTTGGACCAAGTGCTGTCCATGGGCATCTATGTTCACAGCCCTCTCAGTGGCACCTGTATGGGGAAAGAACACACATTAGGCACACCTGTACTGTAACATATACAATTTTTAAATAATTATTTGCAAATACACAGACTGGATAAATACAAACTTCTGGGACCTCTCGAGCTCATGCCTTTTGGATCCACTGGGCCAAGAGCTCACCCCTCCTATGCTTTAGGTCATCATACTGATGATGCACCTGCCCACCAGTTCAGGGAATGCCAGTGGCACTGTTGAGATCATGTACCAGATGGTCCCAGGCCTCCACTTTGTACTGGGAGCCCTGGTACTGGCCCTGCAGCAGTCTAGCTTCATGGTCATTGATAAGGAGTCCAACCATGACCCTGGACTCCTGGACGCCCCTGTGTTATGCCCAAAAGCGAACACCCTCTCCTACACCTGACATTGTTGCTGCCCTGATCAGACTCAAAGAGATATGGCTGTATTCCCACCTGTGCCATTCAAATAAGGCCATTTTCCTGCACTTTACTGTGATTGGATGATTTTCAAATATGCTACGATATGCTTACCTTCTTGCAAATCTGCTTAGCAAGGCTTAAACCAGTTAAGCAAAGCTTACAGTTGCTAATGATTGCTTAAATTTTCATGCTTAAGCAATCCCTAGCTAGTTTCAGCAGAGCTGTGGCAGGGTTTGCTAGCTGCAAACAATTATTTAAAAAAAATAGAAACAGTTTTTACATTTCCATATGGCATTTTCACAGCCCTACACAACCATACATGAGCCATATGACTTACAAATATTATTCCAATTCATAAAAATTTATTTACAACTGCTTCCACACATAAAATGTATTGGTCAGAGTTCAGATTCGAATTGTGCATGTCTTGCATGCTCAACTGGAGCTCTAACCACTACGCTACACCAGCAACAAAGATTTTGCCTTCACAATTCTATCTGACTCTCAAACAGCATTTAAGCTGGACTGAGCAAAGCACTGCAACATGCAAATCCTCTACACTTTGCTTAAACTTTCTTTTTTATTGTAGAAAAAAATAAAAAAAAGAAATATTAAATTATTATATATATTTATCAGCAGGTTGCAGGCATCTGGGGCAGGGTTCTGGCTATTCCAGGCACAGTCATGTATTGTGTGGGCTACTTCTTAGGGATTGTGTGCTTATTTTTTTTTTCTTATTTCAGTGTCCACGGACACTGACATGCTCAGTTCTACATTTCAGTGTCCACAAACACTGAAATAATGCATAATATTAGAGCCAGGCTCTAATAGTATGCTACTTCCTTGTTTGAAAGTGCCATAAGGATCATTCTGAGTGCAAAGGCCATGTTTAAGTGTCCATGCAGGACTTATACATGTCCCCTGCATTCGTACACGGATCATGTAGGTGTAGGAATACAGCATCATGCCCTCATTAATATCTAGGGTGCGCTGCTGCTGTATTCCTACACGGAACAGTCCGTGAAAGAATAGACTATTCATGAATCTGGGGTTTTATATGCAAGTTTTAGCTAACAGCTCAGAAAGTTTTAAATTCATCAGTAAAAGTAATTTGCATACCTTTTGTACAAACATGTTAAGTAATACGTCTACAGTTAAGACACCAGTAAATCTTTGGTTTAAAGTTAAAAACTGGGTAAAACAGTTTAAAAAACAGTCTTCGAGAAATGTTCTTTTAAATTAAAGGTTATTAGTTAAGAAATGTTAAATATTTCTAGACGCAAACAGGGATAAATCACAGGAGCAGACTTCAAAAGATTCACAAACTGAGTCAGCTTCTATCAGTATGGTTTTAGACTTAAAATAACACAGATTATTCAGTAAATGCTACAGCACATGTCACTCAAAATACAGAGTTAAGTCACAGTACAATTTTAAATACAAATGTTCAGAATGTAACAAATTCTACTTTACATGTAATTCCAGGTGCAGAGTTAAATTGCAATATGGTAAATACAGACAAACACAATCAGTGTACGTAATATGCAAATCTCCAGACCAAATACTTTTGTGATGTCTCAAGTTCATATTACTTCACAGAGTTTCTTGATAAAAAAGATTTTCAGCTTATCTATAAAGGGTGTATCAGTCCAGCAGCATGCAGAGCATTTATCTGTCATTGTTTAAGGTTGAAAGAAATGACAATATTTCATTGTTTAAGGAAAAAATATGGAATAATGTATTGATTAATACAGACAAATCAACTTCAGCTACAAACAGACCTTTATTAAAGGACATGGATACATTTTGTCAGGATTTAACGGGTCAAAGATTACAGCAGTTAACAGTTTGAAGTGTAACAGCTCCATACTAGTTCTGAACATATCATTAGAGTTATATGTTGTTTTAGACGTTTTATGAACATGTCATTAGAGTCATATGTTGCTTGAGACTTCAGTAACAAGATTTTATGGAAAAATACAAATGCTACAGAATGTACAGTAGTGCACACAGATGGCATTTTTAATAATTTGCATGCAGTAGTTTTTGCAAATGCACAGAATTTGAAAACTTAGTTACAAAAGAAACATACAGATTTATGGGATAAGGATAAAATAAATTCCTCTTCAGCTGACACACTTAAAGTGCTCGGAAATACATATTGATGTGTGGCCAGTTAGAAAAAAATGTAATGCATTTATGTTGTTTAGGGTATACCAGAAATAACAGTCAAGTTAATTCACAGAATAAAGGGTTTACAGTTATAGATTTGGCAAATAAATGTATTATGTTATTGTTTTGTTTAACAGTGATTGTTAAGAGTTTTGTATTAAAGTATTGCAATTCATAAATAATATCTTAATACAGACAGATACAAAAAAACCTTCACAAATATTAAATAATGTTTTACTAGTTTGCAGAATGTAAAATGTAAAATCAATGCTACATTGTAATCATGACAGTACAGTCAAAGGTTCAAATCCCGTGCATGAAAAGAGTGCATCGTAAATATGTGTCATTAAAGTCACAGGTTCAACTCCTATGTTATACTTGTAAAAAGGACAGACAAGTAAAGTTCCAGAATTATATCTGTTCAGCTCTAGGAATGAATGTGTAAATGACATTTTGTTAGTTTACAGAATGTAAAATTTAAAGTCAGTGCTACATTGTAAAAGTGACAGTACAGTCAAGAGTTCAGATCTCTTGCATGAAAAGAGTACATCATAAATATTATGTGTCTTTAAAGCCACAGGTTCAACTCTTATGTTATAAAGGGCAGACAAGTAAAGTTACAAAATTAAATCAGTTCAACTCTAGTAATGCATATGTATACTATATATAGAAACTTCATGTACTTGTATAAAGGGCATACAAGTAAACTTCCAGATAATAAAATTCCATATACTTGTATAAAAAACAGACATGTAAACTTCCAGAATCAGTTTAAATCTGGTAATAAATGTGTCTGTGTAATTGGTTTAAGATTGTACATATTTCATACAGAAATTGCAGTTGAGCAAGCAAACCAGTTCAAATTACAGCCAGCTCAGCAAGCTGAATTAAAGACAGTACTGTATGCCATAAGGCAGTATTGTGAAAATAAATTTAATATCCTTAAATTTAATATCATGGAACTTATAAACAAAGATACTGGCAACATTCAAACACTGGACCCCAGCCAGTTCGTGAAGGGCTGATCTTGTCTCCTGAATCTGATTGACTTCTTTGAATCAGTCTCCAGAGCCATGGACAAGGGTAAGGTGGTCCACACAGCCTATCTGGACCTTGCCAAGGCCGTCAACACCATCACCCACTCTGGAATCATAGATAAACTTACTAAGTTGGGTATTAATCCCTACGTCACTCGATGGGTTGCCAACTGGCTTACTGACAGAACCCACACTGTAAACGTAGTAGCCGACTTCAAATCCAGCTCCAGACAAGTGACAAGTGGAGTACCTCAGGGTTCATTCCTGGGACCACTCTTGTTTTGCATCTACTTCTATGAAGTACAGGCCAACACTAAGGGACTCTGGCTAACAAAGTTCACAGAGGATTGCACATTGGAAGACGTTATTGAATCCCCAAATTATGTGGTTAGTCTACAAAATGGCTTTACAGAAACAGATGCTTGGTGCCAGAGACATGGACTCAAACTCCATGCCAAGAAATGTAAAGTTATCCCCTTTGGGAAAAAAACATGTACCCATGAATTACCACATAGATGGCAGTACACTAAACACTGAAAGTGTGATAAGAGACTTAGGGACATAGGTGGACAGTGGTTTCACCTTTGATAACCACTTCGCCTCAACAGTCAGGAAATCCTTCTATGTGGCACACCTCATCACTAAGAGCTTTTCATCCAAAAAAAAGGAGGTCATTGTGCCACTGTACTCATCCGTCATTAGACCTATTATAGAATACAGTGCCCCGTTTGGTATGTACCTCTCAAGACATCTGCAACAACTGGAAAGGCCACAGAAATACCTCACTAAAAGAATGACAGGCCTAAAGCAGATGCCCTATGCTGACCATCTAAAAAAAACTCCACCTATACTCTGTCGCATATCGTCTACTCAGAGGCTATCTCTGCTTAATATACAAGGCCATGTCAAACCCAGAGCTGTTGGACATGCTACACTTAAAGGGATCCCAATCCCTCAGAGACACATGCTCCAGGGATCTAAACCTTGTCATCACAATGAACAAAACATGCTGGAAGGATAGGTTCCTGACCCAGAGACTTCCCAGACTCTGGAATAGACTGCCCATACATGTCAAGAGGAGCACCTCTTTTGCCCTCTTCAAAAGGAACCTTGATGATTGGATGGGAGATAGGAAATTCACCCCGGGGATCACATCAGTCACCCTGCTAGACAGGGGTCCAGGGAAGTAAATACTGTGGGAAGAAATAGCCAGGGAACTGTTATGGCTAGGCTTGTATAAGCCCTAGGGCCGATAGCCTAGTACCAACCTATGAACCTTAGTGACAGTTTGTGCAGTTACAGTTCTTACTATTTATCCAAGAAATTGAAGGCAGTAATGATAAATTGTTGAAGCATTTAGTAGTACTAAAAAGTTAAATGACGTCATCTAAAAAAATGGCTATGGTAAGACAGTGGGTGGAGTTTCACTCAAAGAACAGTTAGAATCTGAGGGTCATAAGAGTAGATTTAAAAAGTTCAACAGTTAAGATTAATTTTAAATAGGTGCAGAAATGCAGAGTGTTAGACTGCTACTTTAGTTTCATTTGAGGTTATGACAGAAAAAACAATGTCACTGAGGTTTCAGTTTGATTTAATAATAAAGTTAAAGCCTTTCTATTTCACTGAGGTACATTATCAGTTTGCATACAGATTTATAAGAATTTATGTTTATTTCATGCTGAAAAATGTAAATTAAATGAGTGCAACAAACAATACTATCAGTTTATAATGATTAAAGCTGCAAATGTTATTTTAAGGACCTGATAATGTTATTGCTAAATAATTTCCAGGTTGCTTTTTCAGTTTAATTTTAAAAACAATCAAGAACTTTAGCCACCCAACCTTGCACAAGTGATGGAAAGGAGAGGTTTAAAAGGCCTAACTATAAAAGGGCACTTGGACATTAAAGCAAGCCTTCCAATACCTCATCAGTGACTGGGACAATGCAGAGTAAAATTTGGCAAGAGCTGTGGTGCAGAAGTTGACTGTCTATGTGTTATTTCATCAATGTTTGTTTAAAGTTGAAATGTATGAGTTAAAACAAGTACGTAAATGTTCTCATGTTGTCAGACAATTGTACAATAGTTCTAGTTTCCAGTTTATCTATGTTCAGACAATACTGACAGGAAAAGGTACTAATAGTTTAGTTTCCAGAATATAACATTACCAGTTTTCAGCTATGCTTTTATCTGTGTTTAGGTAACACTGGCAAAATATATTACTTTAGTATTACTTTAGTTAATTTCCGGATTATTACATCGATACACAGCTATTTTAATGTCCAGTAATGTAAATTCCAGTCCAGATTCAGAATATGAAATTAATACGTGTTCAGTATAGTACATTTCAGTCAATTTTCAGACTATAACATTAATACTTAGTTATACATTTCTGATTTACATTATTCAGTCACTTTTAAGGGTAAAGTGACAGAATTATTTACAATAGGCTTATTACATCATGCATTTCTTCTACATTATTATGTTCAGTCATTACTTTCAAGGGAAAACTGACAGAATCATTTGTACTCTCATTAGTTAAGGATAAAGTGATGGAATTACTTATAACAGGCTTATGTCAATCATTTAAGGGTAAACTGACAGAATCATCTGTACTGTCATTAGTTAAGGGTAAAGTGGCAGAATTATTTATAACAGCCTTATTAAGGTAAGTTATCTAAAGAACAGGTAGTAATTCAATATACTCAAGGTATAACAGGGCAGGCTAAATTTGTTAATTAATTTACAGATTACAGTACATTTTATTGTACATTAGTCAGAAAGTTAAAAGGACACTAACAGAGTAAGCAATGATATAGATCTGAAATACAGAAAGTATAGGTTTTAGTCAACTATTACAGCTCATAAATATTCATAGAATATTTCAGACACAAAATTTAGGAGACAAACATCTGTTACAGGACATATAAGTTAAAAAGGTTAATAGCATTATTAACAAATCCAGATGCAAATTTATAGGCACCAGTTAATACAGTATAGGTAATTATGCTTCAAGACCAGTCATAAAGTTATCCCTTTAGTGTCAATTTCAGTTAATCCTCAGAACATAGCCATCATGCTTGACAGGATATTTTATTTTGTTTATTTTACATTTGTTAACCAGGAAATTCCAACTGGATCAGGTCCATTTACAGCAGAGGCCCAGGGAGAAAAGCTCCAAAACATTGTTGTGAAAAAAAACAAGAGAAGCAAATTTATACAGTGTTATACAAAGGTCATTTAAATAATACAACATGGAGTTAGACATTTTGCCAAACAAACACTGAAAATATACAAAATAAATTGGAAAAAGACATTTTCCAGGAGAAACAGTCAGGAATTCCATTTAATGTGCAGGTGTATAATAATTGTGACAAAAAGAGGAGTAATCACCCACTAGGAGAAGTAGCAACTAATAGCCAGAGTTATTGGCTGGGTTTAATATTGTAGAGGGTTAAAGTGAGTAGTTTGGAAGTTGGAAAAAGGAGGGGGAGATGGGAGAGTAAAGGTTAAGTGATGCAAGTACATAACCAGGTGTTTAGTAGATGTGATTTGAGGGAGTTTTTGAATTGTGGAGTGGTAGAGGCAGTGGTCAGAGAATGGGGGAGGGAATTCCAGTTTTCAGCAATGGTGTGGGAAAAGAGCGCTTTGCATGCAGTATTGTTTGCCCTGGAGATGCAGAGGAGAAATTTGTCACTAGATCAGAGATGCCAATTTGCAGTGTAATGGGTAAGAAGATTGGATATAGATGGGTTTTTTTTTCAGGGTACTTAAGAATGTTATATGCAGTAACTAGCTGGTGGTAGTTAAGTAGTTGTGGTAACTCTAGCCATTTTAGTTCTTCTAGTGCAATACAGTGATGTGTTCTGTAACTGGAGTTTGTAGCAAACTTGGCTATCTTATTGTAACAGGATTCTAGCTTGTTTAGGTCCGTTTTTCTAATATGGGTGAAAATAGGTGTTGCATACAGTAGTGCAGACAGAAGGTGACTCTGGGCAAGGGTGACTATTGCTTGGTGTGAGAGAAAGTTTTTGTGCCTATATAGTGCGCTCATTTTTTTGTGAACCCATTTGATGGTTTGTGAGATGTGGATATCAAAGTGAAGATTGTTGTCAATTTCAATAACAGGAAGTTTGGTGTGGTCAGAAGGGGAGACGGTAGTGCCATTTTTAGAGGTGATGGAAATGGAGAAGAGAGCTTTTGATTTGTTAGGGGAAAATAGTAGTAGTTTTGTCTTATTGGGGTCTAGGATTAGTTGGATACCTGAAATCCATTTTTCTACAGAGTTAAAGGTTTCCTGGGTAAGTTGCTGTAGAATGGTGGGAGATGAGGCAGTGCAGATCAGGGTAGAATCATATGCATATTGAATAAGTGTGCCAAGCTGGGTAGACCTACTCAGGTTGTTTGTAAACGTAGAAAAGAGAAGTGGGCCCAGTATAGAGTCTTGTGGGAATCCTAGGGTAGTTGGAAGTTGGGTGGGTAATGCTCCTTGCCATTTTACAGATTGCTGCCTGTCAGATAGGTAGCTTCTGAACCAGGCTATGGTAGATGGGGTGAAAGATAGTGAGGCTAGAGAATCTAGCAGAATGGAGTGAAAGACCATGTCAAATGCCTTTGAGTGATCCAAGAAAATGTCTGATGTATATTTGTTGTCGTTCCTGTGAAGGTTAACTAGATTATTAAATGAAAGAAGAAAAGAATACTGAAAACTGGTTTTATGTCTAGTAATAAAGTTCAAGTTATAAATCATCTTGTCCTCCATATTCTGACATACAGTTTTATAGTGATCAAATAGGTACAAGGCAATATGGATCATAACTGATATATATTTTATCAGTTTGTGGGAAATCTTATACATATGCAAACATTCTATAATTCTATAATAAAGAAGTGTGGAATGTTGTTAACATGCTATTCTGAGATTTCTTCATCAAAAAAGATGTCTAGTATGGACTCAGTCAGTAAAAGATACTCCTTGCTGCATTTTTATCTAGATGAATGTAGACCCTGTCTGCATTAACTCCTGTGTCCATTTTATATGTTTTTGGAATACAGGCTATTGGCTAATTTTTAGGGTAACTTGTAGTTTCACTTTTAGCTAAGAATATTGTTTTCTCGAAATTAACCACACTAGGGTAATTGCAGTGTGTACGTAGAAATACTTTTTATTAATGGCTAAATCTATGTGTTAAAATGTGATACCTTTAGTGAAAAGATGAGTATGGCATCTGGTCCCAGAGATTTCTAATTGGGAGCCTTTCTTTACTTTGTCCTTATCTCAATGGTAGTTACTTCATCCCATTCCATATCCTTTATCATGCAATTTCTTACTTTTTCTTTTACATCATTTATCCAGCTCCCTTTTGTCATATATTATTAGTAATAGCAAAATGCGTGCAAAAACAAATCCTGGAATTCCTATTACAAGAAAAACTACTCATCCCAACACAAGGCTTTCGCCCAAAACATAGCACAGCCACAACTTTTCTATCCTTTATCAACACCATTTCTCTGGATAGAGACAGTAACAAACTAGTGTCATGCCTGTTCCTTGATCTCTCTAAAGCATTTGACACAGTCTCCTACCACCTGTTCTTGGCCAAACTCTCTGACCTTAATTTCTCCACTTCAACCATTTCCTGGTTTTCTAGCTGCCTCAATGACCAACAGCAATCTGTGAAATGACTCTTTTCACTCTCCTCTCCTCCTCCTATAAAGGTGGGAGTTTCCTAAGGATCAATTATTGGTCTGTTACTCTTCAATATCTTTATTAATCTACTCTATACTTCCTGTCCTCAATCATATCTCATGCAATATGCAGATGACTCTACAGTGATCACCATTGCTGATACCCTGTCTGACCAAACACCGTTACCCAAAAATCCTTCATATCCATAAAAACTGTCTTTCTAAGAATCAGTTAATTTTAAATCCTAAAAAGACTAAACTCTTGCTTTTTCTACCAAAAGCCCATACCACCTCACATTTACTTTCTCTATCTCATCTCTCAACAACACACTTATCACAGTTGAATCAAACACAAAGCTTCTTGGGGTCATAATAGATGACCAGCTCAAATATGACCTCCACGTACACATTTGCATCAAAACAACCTACAAAAAACTTGGTCTTCTTTACAGAACAGTAAAGAAAAAGTCCAAAAGTGCCAAATAGAGCCAACACATCGAACAAGGCACAAACAGGAACCACCAACAATGTTAAACCACTAACATTTTTTATTCTAAGACAAAGGCTCACAAATACATTGAGTGTTAAAAATATTTTTTATAAGCTATATTTGCTTCATTTAAAGAGACTCTAGAATATTTTATTCCATCATCAAGAATTTCCATCATTTTAGATTCATATATCAATGTGCTCATAAAGACAGTACCACCACCTTTATCAGGGGCCATTACCTTTAAATTTTTATTAATCCTGAGTTCATCCAGTAATAGTCTTTCTTCCCTAGTTAGATTAGAAACAATTTTATGATTAGCAACCGCCTTCCTTAATTCAAATTCAAGTACATTCCCAAAATTTCTCAACTGGGGATGCAAAGGAGGGTTGTAAGTACTCCTTCTGCTTAAAATAGTATCATTAGGTGTCTTGAATCCACAATTTTTGTAAATAAGTTCCAATTTCTTTTTTCTAATGAATAATTTTAAATCAACGATTACATTATTAATTTCGGCCTTTTTCCTAGGAATAAATTTAAAGGCCTTGTAAAAAAAGTTTGAAATGAGATTCATATATGTCTACGTCACTATAGTTGGAAATATTGTACCCCTTAAAATTGTACTTAGTACCATCCTGAATGATGGTATCTAATGAACAAGTATTACTTATCTTCTGTTGTCCCTGTAATTCCATCCCCATCTTGGCTGGTTGTAATGGACTGGTTCCCTATTACACCGTTGCAGATGCAGGTTGTCCAATGCATCTTTGTCGAACAGTAAAGCGATAAAAGGCAAAATAGTGAAGCGGTGTTTCAGCAAATTCTTTCCCTGGGAAAGAATTTGTTTGACTGCTTTTGCTACTTTGCCTTTTCAGCACTGTAGTGCACTGTCAGAGTTGATATATTTAAGTAGGGATGTGTGAGGGGCACAGCCCCCCACATTTAATAATTTTGTATTGTTTTTTTTTTTGTTGTTTGTTTTGGAACAGAATTGTTTTCCATTAGAAAATAGTCGCTGTTCTGAAGTTTCAACGTTGTAAGCTTTCGCTTACATGGGGTCGATTATCTGTCATTCTCATCATCCTCTCTGATCTCCGGAGAGGTGGATACTCTAAAGGGTAATCGATTCTGTTGTTAAAACCATCATCTTGGTTTACCCCATTGTCATACTCAAAATTAGCCTGATGCTGTTCATTGTGTACATCATTTCCCTCCCACTGAAATTTCTGAATGTTTTTGGTTTGGGATAACCTATGTGCTCTTTGTACTCTGCAGTGTCATGTTCTATTTTTTTTACTTTTTCTAATGAAAACCTCTTTACATTTTTTATCCACCTTTTCTAACAGAATTTTATACTTATTTCTTTTGCTATCCACAGTATATAGTAAATCATCAATAATACATTGATTCAATGCCTCTATTTCTTTCATTAAACACTCAATACTCTTTTAATTTTGTTTAACAAGAACACACATTACTTCAAAACCACTTTTATCAAAAATAGTCAACAATTCCTGTTATGCCTCTGTCCCTTCCAGAATCCCATTAGGCAACTTTGATAACCTTAAACCCTTCAGGAAAATTCACAATTTCATACATTCATTGAGATAAACATTGTCCAGCTCCAAGGATTTACATTAAAGCAATAGTTGTTCCAATTTCATTATACTGATGTTATAACTGTTATTATTGTTTTTCAAAAGATTAGTACCTCTAGTCTCTCTAAATATTTAAGAGATAAAAGACCTTTCAAATCCAGTTCCTTGCACTGACAAGCACTAGTTTCTCCATTACTAAAACCGGAGCTTCTCGAAGTATTAGTAGGATTCCGCCTTATGTCATTGGTCGGATTATCCCCATTAACAAGAATATTAGGGAAAGGATCACTTTCATCATTGTTGAAATTGTCCGCCATTTTGCTATCTCTAAGGATGCTAGCTTCATGTTGATTTACATCCCACTTGTTGAAACCATGCCTCTCTTTATTGCAAGGCAAAGTAAAGGAAGAAGCAACTGTAGCCATGGAATGGTAAATAGGAGTTAAGAGTTCAATAAGATGTGTCAATTGACCAACCAGCTGCTGATTGCCCTGGTATCCCCACCTCTGTCTGATTCAGTGGTGTTTAATGCTGGCAGTCCTTCCGGATCCATAAAGACCAACAAAGAAAAAGTCCAAAAGTACCAAATAGAACCAAAACCTCAAACGAGGCATAGACAGGAACCACCAACAATGTTAGACCACCAACATTCTTTATTCCAAGACAGAGACTGAAACAAACAAAAAAAAATCCGGTTAAACAAAGCCTGACTCTCCCTCTCCCATGCCTACCTCCTCCCAAGCTGCTTTACAGCTCACAAATCCTCACCAACCTTCAAAACTCTCTCCTAACAAAATTAGAAACTACCTATTATAAAGTTGCCAGATTCACTGCAAATCAAACCTATATATCTCACCAATGTCTTTCTCATAACAGTTTGAACTGACTAGAATTTCCCCTCCAACTACTTCTCTCTCAGCTTCAGATCATGCATTCCATCCTGTATCAGCCCTCCTTCTGTCCTGACATCTCCTCACTTGACTCCCTTTGCACCCCTCCCAGGACTCTTCAAAACACAGACCAAAATTTACTTCAAATCTATAAACCTAAAAGCAAAATAGGACAAAACATTTATAGCCACTCCCCTGTCCTCTCTTGGAACAAACTTCCACTGAACATTAGATGTACTAAGCAACAAAAACAATTCAAAACTGCTACCAAAAACTTTCTAAAAAGCATCCAGACCTGCCACTGCACACACCCTCCTTAACTGTCTATCTCACCTCTTCAGTTGTATCCTACCTACTTCCCCCTCATTTTTTCTTATCCTTATATAACAACTGTAACAGTGAATCCTACCTGTTACTAGCTTAGACTACCTGTGCTGTTTACCCTGATATCTTTATTATATGTTCCTATGTAGCTACATCCTCAGTGACTGTATTCTTGATAAGACTATATAGGTTTGTATATAACCTTGCTGCCTTTACATTTTTAGTTGTAAACTGTAAACTATGTACTAACTTTTATAATACTGTACTGTACATTTCATATGTGTTAACTGTGGAAGTTTTCTCCCCGGGCCTCCACTGAAAAGGGCAACAGCTCAGCCGGACTAACCTTGCCAAGAAATGTCAAATAAATAAATAAATAAATTAATTAATTAAATAAATATTAATTTCAACAAGTTTTCCTTTAAATTATTCTCCTCAGGAAGTTAAAATTTTCTTCTTCAACTTGTACATCTCTCTCTTTCTTAAAGAAAAAAAAAAAAAAAAAAATATATATATATATATATATATATATATATATATATATTTAGTGGTCTACTTTAAAACATCTAAAACCTATATCATCTAATTTCATAACACTGAGACCAGAACATCTAAAACCCATAACATCAAGTTTCATAATGTCTAACACTACACATCACAAGAAAATAACATCCCTTCCACATACAATGACACCAAACTACCAGACACACTTTCTACTATGTTTCAGCAGGGGGCAAGCCCCCCTGCATCCCCCATGTGGGGGCCTCCAACCCCCCATAAATTAAATATACCAACTCCAAGATACTGTATCAAGCCCCCCTGTAGAAGTCTAGTAAAAAGTGTGTTTAGTAGTTTCATATCATTTTATGTCATTATATGGGGAGGGGATGTTATTTTCATGTGATTTGTACTGTTACATGTTATGAAATTCGATGTTATGGGTTTTAGATGTTTTGGGTTTTAGATGTTCTGGTCTCAGTGTTATGAAATTAGATGGTATGGGTTTTAGATGTTTTGAAGGGGACCCTATATATATATATATATATATATATATATATATATATATATATATATAGCTAGATGTGTAGATATATATATATATATATATATATATATATATATATATATATATATATATAGGTATAGATCGATGCAGATATATAGATATATGGGTCCTATTTAAGTGATCAAAGTTTAGAACTTCGAATTTCATATGGCGGAAACCATATGATCGAAGTTTTAAAACCTCGAACACTTAAAAGGAGATCTCCATACAGCTTAGAATGGGAATATTCCCTTTTCTTCACTGTAGTGCGATCTCGGAGTTGGTATATTTTCATAGCGGGGGGTGTGGGGGGTGCAGGGTGGCTTGCCTCCCTGGATATATGTGTTTTAATTTGTTTTTTTTTTTCTTTTTTTTAATGTTTGAAATTACAAAACTTCGATCATATGACCCCCACCCATATGAGCTCAAAGTTTTGTAATTTTGATTGCTCAATGTAGATCCATATACATATTTTTTTCCATGATTCTTCAAACAGATTTTATGAAATTTTGTTTTGTAAAACATCTTTATTATCTTCATTACTGCATTACTGATACCTGATTTAGTCTATTACTTCATAAGAAAATAACTTTTTTAATGAACCAATCTCATTACTGACACAATGCTTTAATTCTTATATTACTTTGTAACCATGTACCTGTTTTAACAAAGCTTCATACAGAAGAACTCTTTGCAGTGTATCACCTTTTTTCTTTCTTTCATTTTTTTTTTGGGACTTCTTTGCTTACAATATAGTATTAACAAAACATGATTTCTTTCAAATTCTCTATTGTTCAACCAGCTGTTTTCAAGATTCAATTTTAATTTAATTTACTTGTTTGTTTGTCTGTCTGTTTACTGCATTTATTTATTTATTTGTTTATTTATTTATTTACTTGGGGCTACCATGTCATTTGAGGATTTCATATTAGTCACTCTATCAGCCTTGGCTCTACTACCTTTGTAAGGTTTGGACCCTTTTTATCCTAAAACAAGTACACCCATAATTCATTTTATTATCGTTATGCATAGTATATACAACAGCACACACACACACACATATATATAAATATATATATATATATATATATATATATATATATATATATATATATATATATATATATATATCAATTTTGTCTTAGTGGTATTTTATAAACAAAAGAATGCACCAAACAATTTTTTCCACCAAGGTTAAAAGATGAATTCAATTCAAACCAGCATATCCTTTCATTTTTGCACTGACTCCATTTCTCCAACCGATATCTAATATATTTCCCCAGATTTACTATTCTTCCATGCAGGACTAGCTTAGTTCTGCATGGAAGCGGGCGTTAAGGAGCAGGACGGCAGTGCGCCAAGCATATTAATGAAGGCATGCTGCCTGAGTTCCTAATCTTACACGGAGTGTGTAAGAGTGCAGTGGGCGTGTCTGAGAGCAGAGCTCTCAGAATATACACGCCCCTGAAATGAAGAACTGCAGAAAGGCCAAAGGAATGAGCGAGACCGCTCATAGGTGTCTGCATATCCCCAGCAACATTCCCCCACATGTACAACAGCAATAGTAAATAGAAATCAAATAAACAAACTTTTTTTTTATTAAGAAGCCAATTAAAGCTAACCGTAGGTGCGCAGGTGTGCCCATCGCATAGCTATGGTTAATACAGCTTAAATGGCTGAAGAGGATAATAAGGAAGATATATCCACAAGAACCAGTATAGCAATAGTGTAGTGGGCAGCACATTTGCCTTACGAGCAGGCATTCCCAGTTCGAGTGCCATTGCAGCACATTCCATTTTCCATGGCAAATCACATTATGACCAATATTTTGGTTGCATAATCCACTAAATAACGTATATTTGTGAACTGGAGTACTGCATCAAATGCATATCTGAGGTGTCAGTGTCATAATGTTGCAAAGTCCCCAGATAAGCACATGTGCCCCGTATAGTATAGGTAAACAGGAATCATGGATACAAATGGAAGGCAAAATGTGTAATGAATGACAACTCCATACAGCTTCCAAATGCCCCACTTTCCCAAGAAGACACCCCTGTGTGTCCTGAAATATAACAGCTGGTACAGAAGTGCCATAGCCACATACTACACACTAGTTATTGAATACATCTGTACAGCATCCCACTGCTTTGTCTGACATACATGACTGATATGGTGGCCTGGCAGCAGTACATCTGGCAAGTATCTGGACATGACATCTCACTGGGTAAGTACACTAAGCTGCTAGGCATGTAACAAAGCACTGTGCAGGCTACAGGCAGACTGGCTCAGTACTGGCCTACATTTCCTATGGGGGAATACACATGTACTTGCATATATAGCAGGCCCTACAGGCATGTCAGACACCTGTGTGAAAGTGTATAACCACAACTAATGAGAACACAGCCACATATGGTAAGCTATCGTAATATTACAGTGTATGGACTATCTGTTCAACACCATCCTCATATGTGCCACTCACACACTAACCCTACATATACCGGGCAGCTACACAGTGTGGTCCAATGTCAGTCTGTGGTATGGAACATGTGTGTGTTTGGCCCTACAAACATGTAAGCTGACAGGGTAACATACAGTAGAGCAGCATGTAACATCAGATAGAACAGGATGAAGAACAATGACATCTACCACAGTCTGTACACAGGCCAAGGTACATATTAACAATACATACACTGTCAACAATCACCATAAGTACACAGACCTCAGTACTGTACACACAACCACAGAATGTCCAGGTTATGTCATCACATATAACCCCTACTATACATAACATGTAGCATTATGATATCTCACTGGTTTGTTATCAGATATGATGTCAATAAATATGATGTACAGCACATATGCATCTCTTACTGCTTGACATATGTACAAAGGTTGACAGACTTGTGGCTGGAGGCACAAACACAGGGCCAGTATTGACATGTTGCTGTGATAGCCTCATACATTTGCTGTTGTAACAGGGTTTGTTGCAACATATGTCCTACGAGGAAAATGAAGTCAGTAACTCTCACAGCTGTCACCATCTACAGACTGCAAGCATCACACTACCTTCTGCAGTTCACATATATGTGCTCTGTGGGTAACACATGAAACAAAAGACAACACACACTCCCCAGTTTGCAGATGACCCTACAGATGGGGGTTTACTCATAAACATAGCACTGACATGACAGGTATTAAAACATGTAGGACAGCCATATCCACACACACCCTGTTAAACCAACATTACTCCAAATGCAGTATAGCAGCACTTACAGTCTGTAGTCAGGTCAGACACATCCCCCTCCTATGTGTTGGCCTGTTTCCACAGTGTATGTTGTTAGAGGTAAATCCCCAATCCATCTGTGATGCTGTTTGCCAAACAACAAATCGAGTTCCTGCTCTCAGTGAATGAAAAGACCCAACACCAACATGATGTTCCTAGATACTGGAGTGTGTTTCCATGCAATTGGCTATGGGAATATTACCACAGCTGTTTCACATGCAATCATCTAGAGGAGGGCTGCAATTTGTGCAGAGGCCATCAGCTGATCTTGAGCATCACTTAAAATACACATGCTGCTGCCTAAGAAAAGCAGGTATAAGTCTCCACATCCACCAGAGAGGGAGTGAGAGAGGCAGATAGAGGCAAATATAAGTCAAGGAGGGTTGGGAGAATAGAACTTTAGCATGTTTGTGTCTTACAACTACCAGTACAGGGTATCAAACCCCTGACTACTATGTAGTGCTATCACATATCTATGCAGTTATTGGATGCACCACATAGGTGACATGTTGTGGAGCACTCCAAAAGTATAGGTGATGGTGAGTGACATCTGCAACAGTGATATGGTAGCTATACGATAGGTGCAGTATATGTGCCTGTCCGCATGAGCAGATGTCAGCTTCAACACAGCCACACTCTCACAGGGACGCACGCACATTGACACACTTGGCAGGGCCAGGAAGACAACTCATCACTAGTGAGATTGCCATAAAACAGTACTGTGCAGGTGTCACATGCACCACAGGGGTCATACGGAGGTTATATGGGCAAAGGGTATGTGGAGGTGTCTGATATCAGACAGCATGCTTCAGTATATCAGTGGGGGTTGTAATGAGTGTGAGTGTGGTCATAGGCATCATACAATACACACACACAGACACAGGGTGCCAGTACTGACATGCATGGGTGCATTGCTTCAAGGGTGTGTAGTAGTCAACTGCATCAGATGGCTACACAAGACTAGATGATGGGTATACCTTGGCATCAGGCCACATGACAATGGTCTGCAGTGTGGTTCAGAGGTGTAGTGTCTGGATTTGCCCATAGAGGTGGGTATTGTATTCACCATGCAGTCAACTGGTTAACTATTGTGTGTGGCCAATGTTGTCCATTGCTTGCCATGTATGTGTCCCTTAGTCCATGACATGGACAGTGCTGGGATGTGCACACCTCCCACATGCATGTACAGTGACATGTGGAACTGTACCTGGGGTGTCTGGCCTGGCCCATGTTGTGTACACAGATTGTTAGATGTGCCAGTCATGGCCTCGTGTGGTGGGAACTGTTAATTGACAGCAGGTTGACCCTGCACTTACATTGATAGCATGGTACCGGTATTCCCTGGTGTCAGTGGCATCTGTCCATACAGGGCATGCTTTTCCAGTATGGTTTGTCCTTTGTGGGTCACATTTAATAACACCACAAGTGTTGCAGGTGTCCAGTGGGGAACATAGGGGAGGTGCACTGTCAGCATGTACGTGCCTATTGGACTGATGGATAGGGTGCCATGCCCTTTGTAGCCCACTGCAGTCACACCATGGTTACTATCAGTGGGCAATATGCAGGTTACAACCAACATAGCGGCTGTTGCCTAGACATGTGTGTGTGTGTATATGAGACATGGGTTGAGAGTGTTCTCTGGGAAATATAACGGCTGTTAACTTTGTTCACCTAGCCTTGATGTCACATGTAGGGGTATGGATTTGCACCCCAGCCTCTTGGCTATTTCACATCTGTTATCCCTGCATGTGGACATTGTGATATATACTAGGGCCACCATAAAAAGAATTTGCAAAACCCACTCCTCATTCAGTCCAGTTATTACACACTCACAGCCACCTCTACACAAGATACGAATGACAACACAGACACAAACCTGTCATGTCTGGGATTAGAGCACCTCCCTATCTAGTTTATTACACTATAGCATGATGCTGTTATAGGACACGCCACAGAGATTACTGGAATACTCTTTCCCCAAAGGTGTATTTCACAGTGAATGACATCAGCAGGATTGCCAAAGTAAGGCATATGAATTGTACTGAGTGTGACTATCCTAAAATGCATTGTTCTCTACACAGACATAGAAACATACACAAAAACATCCACAACTGCCATGTGTGGGAATAGAACCCCTACCAAAGTTCTATAGCACACTACAGCATTTACAAGCTGCTATAGGACATGCCACGGGGATTACTGGAGCACTTTTTCCCCAAAGGTGTATTTCACAGTGAATGACATCAGCAGGATTGCAAAAGTAGGGCATTTGAATTGTAGTGAGTGTGACTAGCCTAAAATACATTGCTCTTTACACAGACCGAGGTGCACACACACACACACACACACACACACACACACACACACACACACACACACACACACACACACACACAGTTGTCATGTTTGGGATTAAAACTCCTACCTAACTAGTTTATCACACTTCTCCAGTATACAGTTATAAGACGTGCCACAGAGACTACTGTGCTGCAGCTTTCTGAAAGGTATAGAATTGTAATGAGTGTGACTAGCCTAAAAAGTATTGCTCTCTACACAGACAGAGACACACACACAAACACACACTTGCCATGTCTGGTAGTAGAACTTTTATCTAACTAGTCTATCACACTACAGCAGTACGCAGTCATAGGATGCTCCATGGAAATTACTGAGCTACACTGTTCCCAAAGGTATATTTCAAAGTGGATGATCTCAGCAAGCTTGTCATAGTAGGACTATGGGGAGGGCAGTGTGTGTGCATGGGCCATAACCCATTCATCTAGAAGTTGACAAACCACATGAGGGCAAACACAGGGTTATATTCCACAGGTACATGTATACAGCTGCTAGATGACTACTTCCTTGTACAGTCATGTTGCACAGCTATCACTTGCACCACATAGTCAGTAATGCTGATGGATACCAGTGGCTAATGTCTACAGTGAGTGACATTTACACCTCATGTGGTTGTAGCCATTTGGCTGTGTGCTAGGTGGGACAGGCCTCGTAATGTATGGCTCCTTGTCACAGTCACTCTCTTCCACACATCTATGTACATCTACTTTTAGCTTATTATAGTGTGTTGTCCTTGGATATGTGTCTGTATTCCTATCCACTGTGTGTGCAAGGCATGACTGGTGCATACTGAGCAGTCTATGCACTAACATCTGCAAATGCCAGATATGTATGGTCCACTGTTGTTTGCAGACATGGGCTTTGTTTGTGTGTGAGTATGCCCAGTATGACCTTTCAGTATGTTGTTGTCTGACATTGCCTTCACTTCTCTAAGTGTGTAAGCATGCCCAATATGCCCTTCTGTATTGAAAGTATGGATCGATTGCAGGTAGTTTGTACTCTAGTGCAGACCTTTGTGTTGTACACCTACAGGTAGCAAACTGTTTCTGCAGGGTATCCATTGATCATTTGGCAATATGGGGACAAACTGTGCAGGGGATAGTGTGTAGTGTAGGTGAATGTGTCTGTGCTGCTTCAGCTTCATGGTACTGCTGTTAGCAGGGATATTCAGACATGTGTACTGTTATAGACTGTGATGTTTTCGTGGGCAGACACCTACGCATTCATGGCAAGTTATGCCATTCTGGAGGGGGAGCTGCAGACACTTGCTGCTGGGTCTGTGTATCTGGTTCAGCACTTTGGTAGAGTGCTGGCAGAAGATGCCATACTTGTACATCCATCGACATGACAGTATGGCCTTATCGTGCTGTGGCAATGTCTCACAGCTGTACAGATTCGCACAGGTTAGCCAGTGGCAGGGACTATGGGTCAGGACATTACCCCCATTGTGTTGTATGGGCAAGTGTGTAGCCACCCATTTATGTGTTTGCAGCCAGGGATAATGTGTGCACACAGCTTGGTGTCGGACCCTGCACATTCCATGCTGCCCATGCTCTCACCCACCCTCTGTTATTCTAACCTCTTCCATACATTATGTATACATTCTCTGATACTTTCCCTAAGGGTATCACCCCATCACAGGTGTGAGTTAGTGTTGGTCCACAGTTCATGCAGTGGGACATGGTGGACATGTTACTGTGGTTTGTCCACATGGCCTTGCATATGGCTTATGTGGAGTGTGTTATGTTGTTATTTGGGTGTCCATGACATAGCATGCTTTGGCAGTACGTGTGAGACACAAGTCTTTTGCAGGGGCCTGTGGGCCATTAGATGTTGCAGTGGGGCAGATGTGGCAGGATGTTGCATTCTGTCAGTCCTACAGTCTCAGACCACCATACAGTATATTCCCCTGGGGTGACAGGGTAGGTATGATAGATGTTCATGCCAATACCTTCTATCAGTCTTGATCAGGTAGTGTGGATGCTGGCAGGGTGCTACCTACAGCTAGGGACACACCTGCATGCGACACCATCACTGAATACTGCATTCTTCCACTATTGCCATATACAGGTGGGTCATATTGTACCCATTACCCACAGCAGGGATTTGACCAGATAGGTACCTGTGGGTGGTGGTTGCGTGAGCTGGGTGCATGTGTGCTATAGACACTACTTGCATTTGACACACAGCTATGCATTGGGCATTTCAGTAATGTTGGCATGTGCATGTACATCAGCTGTTTCCCAATACATTAGTCCTACCTCCTTTGTGATCTGCAAATGTTCGGGCAGACATCACCGATATCCCTTACTACAGGACCAGTTAATGTGATGCATACCTGTATGTACAATTCCAAGGGTGTATCCATTTCACAGTGACACAATATATACTGTATGTCTGGGGCACTTTGCCCTGTGTACTGCTTGTATATCTAGCCCAACAGCCATGCCATAGGTTCATAGGTTCATAGGTAGCTACTAGGCTATTGACCCTAGGGCCTATATAAGCCTAGCCAAATGATACCCTGGCTTTTGCCACCCAAGAAAATTATTTTCCTGTGCCCCTGTCAAGCAGAGCCACAAAAGTGATCCACAGAGTGAGAGCGAATTTCCAATCCCCCATCCAATCATCAAGATTTTTCTTGAAGAGTGCTAATGAGGATCTTTGTTTGATATAGATAGGTAGTTTGTTCCAGAGTATGGAAGTCTCTAGGACAGGAATTTAGCCCTCCAGCATGTTCTGTTTATTGTGGTGACAAGGTTTAGTTCCCTAGAGCATGTAGCTCAGAGGGATTGGGATTTCTTTACATGGAGCATGTCCAACAGCTCTGGGTGTGACATAGCTTTGTATGTTAGGCAGAGATCACCTCTGAGTTGGCGATATGTGACAGGGTAAAGCTGGAGTTTCTTGAGATGGTCTGTGTAGGGCATCTGTTTGAGGCTGGTAATCCTCTTTATGAGCTATTTCTGTGGTCTTTCCAGTTGTTGTAGATGTCTTGTGAGGTACAACCTATCCTCCTGCCTTGGCCACCTCTGGGCATCTGTGCTCCACCGGTATTATACCTACACATACATGTTACTACATTTCTACATAGGGTTGTGGGGGGGCGCACATGACTGTTACGTGTGTACATCAGATTGGGGGGGCACACTAGACCATTACTACATTTCTAAATAGGTTTGGGGGGCACACCTGACAGTTACTACATGTCTAGGTTGGGTTGGGGGAAGCACACCTGACTGTGTGTACATTCCTACACAGGATTGGGGGAGGGGCCACACCTGTTGGTTTCTACATTTCCTCTCAGTGGTTGGGAGAGGGCACACCTGACTTTTACTACATTTGTACTCTGGATTGGGGGAAGGGGCACACCTGACTGTTTCTACATGTCTACATAGGAGTGGGGGGGGGCACACATGACTGTTACTACATTTCTACCTAGGATTGTGGGGGTGGACACTTGACTGTTTATACATTTCTACACAGGATTGGGGGGCACACCTGACTGTTACTATATTTGTACACTGGATTGGGGGAAGGGGAACACCTAACTCTTTTTACATGTCTACATAGGAGTGGGGGGCACACCTGACTATTACTACATTTCTACACAGGATTGGGGGGCACACCTGACTATTTTTACATTTCTACACAGGATGGGGGTCACACCTGGCACTTGTACACATTTGCTATGACTGTACTGGTATGTCAGGTATTGCATTTCATTCTGTATTCTAACCTATCATGCTGACTAGAGGCATATCAGTGTACTACAGGTCTTAGGTTTGATTGACCTACATATTAGTTTCTGACTTCCTGTCCTTCAGAACTAACATCTTACTGCCTGACCTGCTGTAGTCTATCTGTGTAAGCCAGGGGGAGGTTACCCATAGGCATCATTCAGAGGCCATAGCACAGCCTCTGTTTGTGTTTGTCTACACCTGTACTGCTGGCTGAGACTGTTGTTGGGTATGTGAACCCCCCGGACTGGCATGTGTGAGTCATATGGACACACATTTCCTGCAGTGGGTTTTGTTGCCCTGTGTAGTACTGGCCACTATGTTGACTCCAGTATCTTTTACAGATCTCATGGTGCCACTATGGGTGTCTACTATCTGCTGGCATGCCATTCAGCCACCTGATTCCCTTGCATGCTCACATCCATAGCATAGATACAGGTAATGACACATTCTACTCCATTCGGCAATTGGTAGGTCGATTGACTTACCTTGTGAGTGTGCCAGTATTGAGGATGGTGCTGGAGGGATGCCTAGGTCAGATGCACATAGCACACTCCCTATACATGGTTGAGCACAGGTAGTGTCATGTTTGGCATCCCTTTTATTGTATGTACGAGTCAGAGAGAGGTGTCATTCCCTGGGTCCCTACTGTGTCAGTATATGTGCTATCCATTGCCTCTTTGCCAAGGCCAGGGCAAACTGGGCATGCCTCTATCTGCCTACTGGGGCAGGGTCAGGTTGTTCCTCCTCCTCCGAGTCACTCTGTGCCTGTGCAGGCCTTGGCATTGGTGGGGGGATGTGTGGCCCTGACCCATGATTTTCCTGCTGCAGCTGTTTCCACAGGATCGTGTAGCATGGCACATACCATAACAATTTGAGTACATGTAGCTGGTGAATACTGCAAGACTCCACCGGATGTCTCCCGGCACCAGAACCGGAACCGTGACTTGAGCATCCCCACACATGCTCTATTATAAGTCTGGTCTGTGCGTGTGCCTCATTATGGTGTTCTTGTTCAGGTGTGTGTGCATTTCTGATGGGTGTCATCAGCCATGGCTCCAGTGTGCAACCAGCATCCCCCACTAGATGGCCATAAGGGATGTCCCCATTGGCAAATCTTTGGTACAGCTGCGTCAGATGCCAGATGTGGGGATTGTGATAGCTTCCAGGGCAGCCAGCACACACATTCATTATAATGCCCTGGGCATCGCACATGACCTGGCAGTTGATGGAGGGGAAGCCCTTGCGGTTGATGTAGACCCTACCCTGATCACTGGGTGGTGCTTTGATGCATATGTGCATGCAGTCTATCGCACCCACTACCGCAAGGTATTTTGCTATTTGGTGGAAGAGATGCATATTGCTGGCCAACACCTCACGGATGTTGAGAAAATATATGTGCTCACCTGCATGTGTTGACATGGCATCCAGGAACTGGTGGAATACTCTGGATGCTGATGCCTGTGAGATCCCCATGATATCCCCAGTTGAGCTTTGGGAGGTACCTGTGGCTAGTATTCCTAGGCTTACACATAGCTTGGTATCCACTGGGATGGGTTCCACTCTGTTAATTCGGTGTGTCAGGCATGGCAGGCACAGCTCAACAATTTGCTGTAGGAGGTCCCTTTCCACCCTATAGCGCTCCACTATCTCCAACTCATCTAGCCCCTGGTAGGTTACCCTGGGTCTGTACACTCTTCTCCATCTCCTCACTGTCGGTTGGTCGACAGCATTCACATTTTCACCACCCTCAGCCTCATCCACATGTTGTTGTATGATGCCTGCTGCAGCCCCTATCATTTTGTTGTTTTGTTTGTTAAAAGTTATCCGCTTGTATACACCGATGGTGTAGAGTATGGGATAAACCAGAGAGGAAGGTGTTTGCATAGTTTATAGTAGTGTTCTGGGCTGGGCTTGTCTGCTGCCTGTGTAATTGGCTGATTCTGATACATTTCACCTGCCAGCTATGCTTGTTCTCCCAGATTACCTTCCTACTGCTGTTTTCCCTTCCCATTGCCTTCCTGTTTAACCCTGATGGTGCACCACACAAACACAGTGCTCAAATGTGCACAAGCTGCTACTTCCTGGTTTACTTTTTTTTTTCTTTAAAACCCGGTGTGCGGCGCACACACCCGCTTAGGCAATGTAAAGAGTGCTAGGCAGCCTCAGACACACCCGCTTGCCTAGCTGTGCTAAGCTAGGAGCAAACTTGAGCCACAGGGCTCCAATACACATAGTATGCCTGACACACACCCCTATGATGTCAGCTACCTCCTAGGCTTGCACCAAGCTATCCCTGCTCTTACACTCTTGGGAGCTGACTAGCATGCAGGAGAAATCTGGGATTCACTATCATTCCCCTCATTTGCATAGGATTGCCTGCTAATGCATAGTTACATGTCCCACACTGAGCCTACCCCTTAGCATCCACTATTCACTGGCCATGTTGTCTTCTGCCTGCCTTTGGGTATAATGGCAAAAAGGTGATTTTAGTTAGAATGCTTATTCTAGATTTATTTTCTTATTTTCCCCCTGATCCCGTTTGCATGCCGCTGCCCTATGCTTAAACAGCCGAGATCGGCAAAAAAAAATAAAAGTTGATTTTTTTTTCCAAGTGTTTTCCATGCCAATGGCCTTATACTTGGCCATTGGCATGCTTTCTACATGATATCCACCCTTTATTTGGAGCTGTCATGGCTCCATTTTGTAATTTGCAGAAATGTACTCCGTTACTGGCGGAGTACATTTCTACAGATTACACTAGTCCTGCATGGCCAGTTTCCAGCTTCCTGGATTGCAAATTCACCTCATTTGCATGGATTTATCCTGCAAATGGGGTAATTTGCATACAGAGGCTGAGTCCATGCAGGACTAGTGCAGAAACACTTGTGCACGCCCCTACAGGTTATTCCTGGATCGCATAGCAGACATATTGCCTGCTGGAGCTCCTGCACTAATCCTGCATGCCGTGCAAGGCTTGCAGAATCCGGGGGATTGTCATTCTTTACATGGATTTTATACTGTTTGTTTCATATTGTTTTGATTAAGAGAGTTGTTTAATATCGGGTCATATTTGTTTGTTAAGTTGTTTGTACAGTTAAAGCCATTGTAGCTAAAATCTCAAATGACTGTATTTTCATGGGCTTTCATATCCTGAAGTTTAGAAAGGAAATCCTTATGCTAGTTAACAAACCTACTATTCAGTACCACTGACATTAATTATAGTATGAGGAATTTCTACTCCTGGGCTTTTCTAATATCTTTCAGATTTCAGATATCCTTTCACAAATATTAAAACACTGGCACTTTTCCCATTGGATCTGTTACAATAAAAGGAGGTTTGCTTTGGAAACTGTAATATGCATACTGTATCTTTAAATCAGATTTCAGTAATGGTACATATATTTACATTATCCATGCAAATCTTCTAAATTATCCACAATATTATTGGGAATCCTGGTACTCCAGCATTTAGAAAAGCAATCTGGACCTCTGTCCAGCTATATGTACTATCATTTATTTATATAATATATTTGAAGATATTTAAAAAGATACTATGAAGTCAGATCTTTTCTTTTTCATTACCTATAATCCTCTGGAAGCTAAGGTCTGTCATGTTGATGGGCACTAAATCTCATGTTTAGGATGCAATGTGATTAACCAGTGAATGAATGCAAAAACTCTGCCTAGATATACAGGTATGATACGAGGTGATGGGAGGACTAATCTAAACAGCTGTGCTTTTCCCATCCTTACAAAGATGTTTGTCAGTCCCGACATATGCTATTGTGGATCCAGAAGGGGGACATTTCTTAGACTGCTTACTCCAGCGCAAACAGCGTCCATATTATAATTACCCTTTAATCCTCTTTAACTTAGTTCAGATGCCTCAATTTCAGTCCTAGACAGGTATGACACTGTCACAAACTCCTTGCAAAGTCTAGTGAGGTATTTATCAATTTGATTCAGAATGGATGCCCCAATTAATAGGCTGTTTTTAGTATTGCCAGTTAACTTTGCCCACTTTATGGACTATGTCTAGCTGGGTTCACTCTTAATCTCATGTATTTTATTACCCATTGAACAGCTGATAATTTTCCAATGGGCCATCTTCAAACAACTGACTGTATATGTCTTTGTTTGCATATAAATGATCCTTCTATAAAAATAGTTTACACTAAACTTTCAAAAAGAAAAATTACTGCCATAATTATCTATAAAACTGTCTTAGATCAAGATCTTACAAGTAATGGCAAAGGAACAGTGGCATATTGAATTTTAATTAAAAAAGCAAAACAAAAAAAAAACTCTTTATGTCATTTGCTATGCTTGACTTACAAAAAAAAAATAAATAAAAGGGCAGTTTTCAACAACATTTTTTCATGGATAGAGAAATGGCAACCTCAAATATGGTCAAGTCAGTACTACTTGCATTGTGTGCATGACTAGCCCCGGTGCTTACTGCCTATACATGCTGTCAGGCCATTGTACTCAATGAGCAGCTCCTTGTCATGGTTACAGACCCATGGCTAAATCATGTTAGATTACCTTGTGGCTAGATTAAGTTTTAGTAGCTGAGGTAATCACTGAGTGTGCATGAGCACCTCTGGTGATCATTGCAAGTTAGCATGCATGCATGGGAAAATGACACTGACAATGTTGTTGCAATATACAGTGGTATATATGTAATGACGTGTTCCGTGAAATGGAAAATATCATGAATGGCTAAGAGTAGAGTAGCAGCTTCACTATAGCAAAAGAAACCACAGCTACAGACAGAAAAGTGCAAAGGGATCTGCCCACCAAAGCAAGGTGGCACAACACAATGGAGAAGGTAGCATGACATGAAACTTAGACAACAGATATGTGATACAGTAATGCAACTTGATGTACTGTTCTGCACCAATCCTAACAACATCAGACTATGAGCAGTGGACCTGTACTATAATGTTAATGTCATTAAAAATGAAAAATCTGATACTTTCAGAGTCATCTCATCAGTTCAGTCCATATGCCAGTATATCATCAGCTCTATAACATGGGGAGCCACTAAAGAAGTTATGATAAGAGAGTCATAAAACGCAAATATTAGGAAATTGTAACACAGGTGCTCAGTGAGAGCAAGAAAAGAAACATAGGTCTTAAGTGATTTAAGACCATACCTTACTTAGTGGTATTTTTCATACCAGTGCATTAGCAACAGGAGCCACTGATGCAATCAGACTAAAATGTGGTCATAAAACACACACATCAAGGAGAAAAATGTAATACATTTACAGACATAAAAGTAAGCATTGTAGAACACCATCACCCCCCAGGGGATTTGAACCTCCCTACCACACCCTGTGCATTGATTTTATGAATATTGTGAGCAATCAAAGCAGCTTGAATGAAGACATTTGCTTTACTTTATTCTAGTTTGGCATGGTGATGTGCAGTGATCCTTGGCTTATTTATGGAAACAATCCCAAGATCAAAGTAATTGACAACGACTGGACTCCCTTTTGCCATAGACTGCCATTTCTCATTGGTTGTACATGTGCATTGAAGTTGCTTTCTATGATGTGTCGGGCAACATATAATCACAGAAAGATGATTTCTTTTGTATAAGTTCCTTCTGGCATGTGTGTGTGTGTGTGTGTGTGTGTGTGTGTGTGTGTGTGTGTGTGTGTGTGTGTGTATGTGTTTATTGATATTCTGAGCAGATTAGAGGTTGAAAATAAGAGTAAAGGATATTGATGAAAAAAAGAAGGAAGCAGAGGTTTGAACACATGATGAGTTACTAAAGAATGAGCTGGATGGAGATGGGGTAGGAACATATCTCTCATCTTCTTAGCTTGTCAATGCTATTCAAATCCATAAATAAATTTTATTCCAAAGTTTCAGTCATGCTCAAGGAATTCACATATTGATGATAGGAATATTTCATTTCAGGTTAATGGAACACATTATAGCAAGAAAATAAAAAAAATACACCTGAATGAATTTGAACCCATGTCTTTTTTTTTTCTTATTTCTTATAAACCATAGTATTAGCCAGGCATGCACAGGATCATTCACAGGGAGGGTGAATGGAATGTAATTATAGACTGCAAACTGAAAATTGCAAAACAATATCCCACCATCCCACTCTCAGGTGACTAGAATCCTGCATGCAGTACACTGTCTATGTATAAATTATGCCACGACTACGATGAGACATAGAAGCTGTTCCACTAAAGCTAACAACTTTACCATATGTCATAATTGCTTGGTGATGAGCATCAATTCCATTTGTGCGAACAATGGCAATATTGTTAGTACATGACAAGGATTGTTCTTCCTTTTTGCCATAGGTCAAGAAGTGCCATTTTTTTTTCATTATACATTGTCCACAGAAATGCACGACTGCAGAAAGATGATTTTGTATAAGCCTTTTGTGGACATATGTGTGTGTTGTTTTATCTACTTTTTGACAAAATTATAGGTTGGAAATGGTTGTGTAGGGCAGAGGTGAAAGAGGAAAGCAAACACAAGGTGAGCAAATAAATAATGAGCAGGATGGCGGTCCTAGTTCAACAATGCTGGATAATTATAGCAATATTTGTAATTAATTCAAGACTGAAATTCTCAATGATTTTTCAGAAAACTATACATTTTACGATGAGCAATCACAGCTGATCATGTGTGCACAAATCTAATATCTTGAAAATAGAGAGGTACAGGGGTCTTTTGTGTGTGTAGGACAGGTGCCCTTTAATTTATTTATTTTTCTAGAGAAGAAAAAGATGAGTAAAAACATCGAGGAAGTGAGAGTTGAGTAGGCGGTAGAGGTTAGGTAGCAGGGAAAGGCATGCATGACTAACAGGGGAAGAGGTACTGCAGTGCTGGAGAGGGAACATGATGGTGAAGGAGACATCAAACAAAGAGGGGGAAGACAATAGCGAGGAGAGGATTGTACAACATAAAGGGCAGGCATAGACACAAATGGAGGGGAACACTGGCTTAGGAGAAATAGGGATGAGTGTTTGGAGATGCAGTCTCTACCTGCTTAGACACATTGGGGGATGCTCATCACCCTGACAGCAGTCACTACTGGGTTCCAACTTAGAAGATGGAGTCAGAGCTGGGTAGGGAAGTCACTCAATGAGTCACTGGAGCATAATCTGCATGTGGCCAGTATAGGTATCCATCCTCCTGTACAAACACTTCCAGTTCCTGAAGGGTGACAAAAGTGTCTCCCCCATTTGCAATGTTATTGGAGGATATTGGAGGATTGCACTGCACCACCCTCCTATGCAGGGCTACCTGAAGCAGGTGGTGCAGGTAGGGCACATGGTGTGGAGCCAAACGTGGCAGGCTGGGACCAGGAAGTGCAGGGTTCCTCTGGTGGTGGGGATGATGGTGGCATTACTGGTGCCATTTGTGGAAGAGATGACAGGCCTTGCTGGTGGGTTAGGTGCAGGTTGCTACACTGATCCGTGTAATAGTAACAGAAATGGAGAGAAACAAATCTATAACACAATAAATGCATGAGAGAGAAAGGATAGTAACAAAACAAAAAACAATGATTATTGCATGCTTAACTATGTTAATTCTGATACAGTAAATCATAACAAACTCTTAATAGAGGATGACTTAGACATATCAGTAATCTAGGTGTCTGCGTATAACATAAGTGGGTACTTAGCTAAATCCATTACCAGATGCAGACTGAAATAAGAGAACAATGTTGTTGTTGGTCTTTCGACTTTTCCCAGTTAGGGGTTGCCACAGCGGAACTCCAGTCCACTAATGATTGGCAGTAGATTTT
The DNA here is from genome assembly GCF_019279795.1 of Protopterus annectens. Classification (NCBI taxonomy): domain Eukaryota; kingdom Metazoa; phylum Chordata; order Ceratodontiformes; family Protopteridae; genus Protopterus; species Protopterus annectens. The sequence continues at coordinate 701,827,047 of NC_056731.1, forward strand.
CACGTACGCCGAGGTGCCAGCTTGACATTCAACCTTCAAAGAAGGCATGCCCATTTACACATGTCTTTTGAATGCCCACCCAATCACGGGTAGGACATGCAGACTCCACACAGAAGGCACTCCCCGCACTCCAGCTGAGCATCGAACGGGAGAACCTCTTGATGTGAGGCAACAATGCTACCGCTGCACCACCGCGGATTGACATAAGAGAACAATAACTGCATTAATCCCAAGTTTTGTCACATGTCAGCTAGGCCACTTTGGTTGTTCTACTGATATTCACTGCAATAATATTTTACTGATATCCATATTCCTGTCATAGACGGTGCTCAGCATAGTCCTGTTTATCCTGTAGTGGCCATGCAACTGACAGCTAGACTAGCTCAGAAAAGAAAATTAATGAATGAAAGGGGGGGATTGCACAGGCACTGGCCACCAGGCTTGGACACAACTGCACTGTCTCCTCTTTTCTGGCCATACCATCCAATGACTAATAAAGTAAAGGGAAGACCACCAACTTCAAACACAAACACAGGTTCCATAATAACTGAAAAGCTCAATGTTAGTGATAATAAGGATATATGCAAACAACAATTTGACTGGTCCTAAGAAACTTTGTTGAAATAAGGATTGTGGTACGAACTTAAAATGTATAGAAGAAAGAAAACAATTTAGAATAAACAAGTCCAGCCTATATGATGCAGATTAATGCCATCCTCTGTGTACCAGATGAGAACATTATCTGTAGAATCCCAGTGCAAAATAACATTGAAACCCTGGTCACTCTGTGTTTTATAAATTTCTAAGCTATCTCCAAGGGAGCTAGCATGCTTGTCACACTTTAAGACAGACTTGACATCACTGATAACTGCGGACCTAAAGTGCAGCTCCACAATCCTTGCAGCAGTACTAGGTGTCTCATGATAACACAACCCATCTTGGTTAGTTATGAGTGTAGGAATCCAGTCTAATACATAATTAACCAACAGAGACAACCCACCAAAACTACAGGGTTCCAGATGACCACTGACATGAAAGGATCCTACATATAACCAAGAGAATAAAGTGGCCCTTGGCGGGACCAAACAGTATTCTCTTGACACCAAAGGGACCCTTCTCATGAAGTCTGAAAATATTGCTGAACAATCTGCCAGTGTCACAGCTTAGTAACATCCTACAAAGCAGTGGCTATAGACAGTAAACTAATGTTGCTCAGTGCAGCCTTACTGTTCAGGGTGCCTTTTTAATATACTAAAGTGAAGTTAAGGAATGCACTGCCAGTTGTGTCAGCTGATCATACATATCATCTTTTTGTCTGTTCATGGCTGTAGTACAATTGGGTCAGGGAATTTGTCCTTTCCCTGCTGCAGTGTGATCTCAAAGTTGACATATGCAATAAGCAGGGGATGTGCAAGGTGGCCTCTTGGAGCCTACCTCTTAAAAAAGAAGGACTTGGAAAAAAGTGAAGAGATTGGATTGCAATTGTACTTTTATTTAGCAGATACAGCTTATTGAATGAAATGACACTTAGGAAGTATATATGTTCTATAACAGTGACTTCATGGATTAGAGTACTGTCTCCCAAAATGGCCAATTAAAGTATCTTTCCCATCCATCAACTCTATCAAGAAATAGAAATACTTAATTTCTCTTGATACAAGCCATGTTACTATTCCTGGAATTAAATACATGAAATGCCTTATCAGTACAGACAAAAAAGAAAAATAACTGTGGTTGAGATATTAATCTTTTTTTTGAGTGATGGTAGCTAAATTAATCCAGTAGTTACATTTATTATTTAAATAATAATGATGATGATGATGATAATAATAATAAAAATCTTTGTAAAACTCTTGTCACTTTCATATATTTAAATGCAACAGGATGCTAGATGTTAATACTTAAAGATGATTATTTCCAAAATTAGAAAGGAAAGTGAAATATATAGTTTCCTTTCAGCAGATGGGCCATTTCACAACATCCAACATGGATTGTAATTGAGCTGACATCATAACTGTTCTACTAGACTGTCACAGCAATAGTTTGAAATACAGCAAATCATTTAGTTGTCTAACTGCTTTTAATTAACACTCGATATTTTAAAGAAACCATTTTCTGCCTTTCCATTGCTAGAGAACAAACCGGTCTTTGCCAGAATTCTGGGGAATGCAAAGTCTGAGAAAAAACATAGACATAAAAGGGAGAAGAACTCAGCTTAAGTATAGTGCCCTTTGAATATTAAGTAAATGCTCACAGAAGCAAATGACATTTAATTACAAATTATGTTCTGATTCAGGCATCAGGGACCCCCTGGCATGAATAACAAGAGGACCCTTAGGCACTTACCTGCTACAAACGAATGCACCAAGACAGTCAATGTGCTACTGTAGGACTTTCAAGACAAACTGTTGAGGATAAAAGTTTACTTTGTTGCATAGGATTAAAGGGAAAATAATGAATATTTTTGTTTCTGGACTTATACAATTAACCAAGAGCAAAAATACCTCACAAAATTTGTTATTACTTTTCTCCTCAGGAATATATGTAAAATGCTATACTACTAAATGTTAATACAAAAACACAAACACACAGAGACTCAGACACATATACACACATGTGCATGCACACACATACATGCATACAAGTATATACAAGTATACATATATATGTACACACATATGCATTTGTCAACATTTGAATACTCAATATATAAATATAAATTAATGCAACAAGTTCTTTTCAATGGCAAATTATTTAATAGTGATGTACTTTTTTAACATGTACAAGGATACTTTCCAGAAAAGTAATTTGATATGAAGATTTTCAGCTGCAGTCACCAAATTTTTTTTGCACAGTTATTGCAATTATTTGAAACAAGGCAATATGACAAATTTTAAATGTTTGGTGCTGACCCACCTCTAGATCCACAGCTTTTGCAATTTATTTAAGTAACTTCTATTTATTTCATGAGGCAAAATTCTTATTTTGCTAAAAAAATACTGCAGTTTAATAATGAACATATATTTCATATTAAAATCAGTTTTTCTGTTCAGAGCTAAACTATGCTCATCAAGGAATTTGATAACAACTACAAAAAGATGAACATTCAGACCACACTGACATTGTTCAAATTGATCTCTGCAGCAGTAGCCTTAGCTGTCAAGGATATAACAGCAGGCTAGCTTCCAAAGCTTCAGGGCACCTTCCATATGCCCAAACTGTCAAGCAGCTCGAGGTGAGCTGATTAAAAGGAAACTTTGGGCTGAAGGCCCTTCCGAGTTTTACTAGTGCTGAGGGGTATGTTCCTCTGAGACTTTTGAGGATCAATGGTCAGTTTGTGCTTTCCTTAGCTTGGCAGAAGTGTTCCCTTTGGGGAAAAAAACATTTTCTTATTTTTTACTAATGTTTTATTACTTTCCTCTTCAGGAAAGTTATTTTAAAGCTAGGAGTGTTGGGTTTTAACAGATTGTTTCGAGACTGTAACATACTTTTAAACAGAGCAACTACTGCAAAAGTGATTATTCGAACATCTACTTTTATGTTAAATTCAACTTACACAACTTTACTTTCTCAGTCATACTTAATGGAAAGGTGAGATGTATATTTTGTTACTTACATCAGCACACTATTTCATAGTGGTCACACAGTATATATTAGTTCCATAGTATGCCTTTTTCTGAAACCCTATTACTACTTAATGCAATTTACATTCTTTCAGAGCTGTGTGTAGTTAAAAGGCACAGTACATAATGCAGTTTAGGAGATAGCTATTTGCACAGTATGGTGTTAATGTGATTCAGATATATGCATTATTAGAGTATCTCTGAAATGCATACCTCCAGAAATGGAACTTTTCATTCAACACTCAACACAAGGGAAAATACTAGAAGAAGTTAACAGCTTCAAGTACTGGTGGAGATGGTTGGGAAGAAGGGAAGGCTGAATTGAGAGGTCAAAGCTAGAATCAGAGGGGCTTTTGGCCGGCTGGCACATTGTGTCAGGTGGTGGTGTATGACAGAAGAATGGCAAAGAAGCTGAAAAGTAAGGTGAACAAAACACTGGTGTGACCAGTACTGCTGTATGGTGCTGAAATCTGGGTAGTGAAAGCAAAGCAGGTGAAGAAACTAGAGATGATAGAGGTGAAGTACCTGGGATGGGTAGTATAATGCTCTACATGGGACAGACAAAGAAATGAGTACATCGGAGCAGAAGTCCAAGTAGCTCCAATTAAAGATAAGAACAAAGAGAACAGACTACAGAGGTTTGGGCACATGTACAGGAAAGCTGAAGACAATATGGTGAAGAAGATTTGGGACAGACAGCAAGAAAGGAAAGAGGAAACAGGGCTGTCCAGCAAAGAGATGGTTGGTTTTAAGAGAGAAGACCTATGACAGTAAGTATGATTGTTGAAGAAGGTAAAATTATTCTTGCACCACAATGACCACAAAGACAAATAATTGTAGATATTTATTAAATGCAACTGTGCAAGTAAAAATGTTTACCTTACAAGGCGTCTTCAGGCAAATGACCAAAAAATACATATGCAGCACTTAAACAGTCAAAACAATTAAAACCATGTGACTTATAACATCTTCATTAAAAGTGACAGTCATTTAACTTTAGTTCTGAGATATTTTAAAATTGGTTTCACTGTAAATGTTTCATTAAGCCCTAGGGGGATATATGTTCTAAAACCAGTTATTCATCTATTTTCTTGTTTTTCAGTTTCATTTACTAAATCACCCACTCTAATATTCTCACTAATAGTTTGTAATATTAAGAACTTACAAGAATGCATGCTGTATTCCTTTATATGTTTATATAGGGCATTTGTTTCTATACTCCTGGGTATTTCAAGAGAGATGATCACAAATACACTTTTCTAGCTTTCTATTAGTCTTTCCAACATAAAAAGCACTGCACTTCATACATAGTGCCATGTATATCAAGTTCTTAGTGTTACAAGTACTATAACTATTAATAATAAAATATTGTTTGCTGATAGGGTGCTTAAAGGACTTCTCAGTAAAAATATATCTACAAAAATGACAGGTGTTATAGTTATATGTTCCTACTTTAGAACTAGTAGACTTGTTGACATATTTGTCTTGTTCTTTATAGCATAATAGATTTTTCAAATTACTGGAACATTTGTATGTAAAAGAAAGATGTTCTGTAGTGATATTCTTAGAACATGGTATGTGTTGTACCATGAACCAATGCTTCTAAATAATTTCCATAACTTTATTTGTGTTTCTATCATATGTTAAAACACATCTGAGTTTGGGATGATACTCATTATTAACAATATTATCCCTGCTAACACTTCCTTTTCTGAAAATATTGGTCTTGCTATACTATTTCTATTAGCCTGAACTTCTCTCTCTATTTTATTAATATTTGTCTTTTTATATCCTTCTTTTACATAATCTTTAAATTATCTAGGATCTGTTTTAACATATAATAGAAACACAAAGAAAGTTCAGAAATTACTCAGAAGCATTGTTTTATTGTGCAACACATACCGGGCCGGATTCACGAAGGTTTGCACGGAGTCTAAGAGTAGTGTAAGACTCCATGCAGCCTTCGCGATCCAGGACCAGCCCAAAGTCCGTGTAAGAGACAAGCTAAAACGGCTCTTACACGGAGTGGGCGTGGATAAGCTAACCACCTCACTTGCAGCCAAATAGCATGCAAATGAGGATGATTAGCGATCCATGAAGCCCAGAACAGCCCGTGTAAGAGCCGTTTTAGCTGCAGAAATGTACTCAGTTGACAACTGAGTATGTTTCTGCAAAAACTGCAATGGAGCCATGTCAGCTGCAAATAAAGGGTGCATATGTGTCAGGCAGCATGCCAATGGCCAAATATGTGGCCATTGGCAAAGTAACCTGATGCAAATATATTAAAAATATATATTTTTTTTCCGGCGATTGCCGATGTTTAAACCCAGCGCAGCCCTGTGCAAATGGGCTGCGCTGTATAAAACATAAAAACGAAGGTTTTAAACCCACAAATGTGGGTTTTATGCAATACATGGAATGTCAATGCAGGGACCAGCAGACCAAAACCAACATGGCCACCGTGTAGTGGTTGCTAAGGGGGGAAGCCGAGTCTAAGAGATGTAACTAAGCATTAGTAGGCAATCTGATGCAAATGAGTGTTAGGATACTGAATTCCACTGTCACATAGCAAATGAGCACAGTCTGAGTAGTGTAAGAGTTACAGAAGGGGTTGGAACAGAGTAGGAGATAGGTGACATCACAGGGGGGAATGGTAGAAAGAAATGCAGTTCATTGGAGGTCAGAGTTACATGACAGATGTCAGACAGATATCATGGAAAGAGGTGTGCCACTAAATAAGCATGAGAAAGTCAAGAAATGGAAGGTGTACACTGTTGCCTACACCAAAGTGTATTGCTGGGTGTGTATGCGCACGTGTGCGCGCCATGAAGCGCGAGTAAGGCAGTGTGTGCGCGTGTAAGGCAGACTGAGCATGTGGGAGCGTGTTGGGAGATGTTTAACACTGTTTGCGTGGGCGTGCACGTGTTTTAATCCGAATAAGCAGATTCTGAACCATGTAAGCATGTGTGCACGCGTGTAAGCCACTGTGAGTGTGTTTCTGCTGGTTTGCACACGGCTCCTCCCTGAGGAAACAGAGAGGAAAAAGGAAGCAACAGATTTAGTAGGAAGCTAGCAGGGAATACTGCTGGAGCTAGCAGGTGAAAATAATTAGACGCAGGCAATTACACAGGCAGAATAGTAGCCCAGCCCAGCACTTAAAACTCTGCAAACAGCAGTGCAGGATGTTTCTCTCAAGAGACACTGCAAGACAGGAGTTAAGTTATCAGAAGTGAAAACTGAAAAAGCTGAACTCAGAGCAGAAATGTTAGGGGCTGCCATAGCTGTCATAATGAGACATAGGCGACTTGCTGAGGGTGGTGACAATGCAGATGGTGCCAGACAACCCACAGTGAGGAGATGGAGAAGAGTGTACAGGCCCAGGGTCACCTACCACGGGTTACATGAGCTGGAGATAGTAGAGCGCTATAGAGTGGACAGAGACCTCCTGCAGCAAATAGTGGAGCTGTGCAGGCCACGCCTCACACACAGAACCAACAGAGGGGAACCCATCCCAGTGGAAACCAAGGTATGTGTTGGCCTAAGAATACTAGCAACAGGTACCTTCCAGAGACCAACTGGTGATATGATGGGGATATCACAGGCATCAGCCTCCAGGGTACTACACCAGTTCCTGGATGCCATGTCAGCACATGTTGGTAATCATGTATATTTCCCCAATGCCCGTGAGGTATTGGCAAGCAATATGCATCTCTTCCAGCAAATAGCGGAATACCCTGAGGTAGTGGGTGCAATAGACTGCACGCACATATGCATCAAAGCACTAGCCGGTGAGCAGGGTAGGGCATACATCAACCGCAAGGGCTTCCTCTCCATCAACTGCCAGGTTGTGTGTGATGCCCAGGGCATAATAATGAATGTGTGTGCTGGCTGTCCTGAGAGCTACCATGATTCCCACATCTGGCATTTGACGCAGCTGTACCAGACATTTGCCAATGGGGACATCCCGCACGGACACCTAGTGGGGGATGCAGGTTATGCACTGGAGCCATGGCTGATGACATCCATCAGAAACGCACACACACCTGAACAGGAACTCCATAATGAGGCACATGCACAAACACGTAATGTAATAGAGCGTGTGTTTGGGCTGCTCAAGTCACGGTTCCGGTGTCTGGACACATCTGGTGGAGCCTTGCAGTACACACCAACTACATGTACCCAAATTGTCATGGTATGTGCTATGCTACATAATATGATCTTGCGAAAACAGCTGCAGCAGAACCAGCATAGGGCCGGGCCAAACAGCCCCCCACCATTGCCAGGGCCATCACAGGCAGAGCGTGACTCGAAGGAGGAACAACCTGAGCCTGCCCCAGTAGGCAGAAGGAGGCATGCCCAGTATGCCCTGGCCTTGGCAAAGAGGCAACGCATAGCACATACACTGGCTCAGTAGGAACCCTGGGAATGATACCCCTCTCTGACTCACTCATATAGTAACAGGGATGCCTAACATGACACAACCTGCTCTCAAACATGTACAGGGAAGTGTAATATGTGCATCCGACAGAGGCAGCCCTGCAGCACCACCTGAGGCATGAATGCTATGTGTTAAGTAATGTAACACCATGTACTATATGCACACCTGAGGACCCTGACTAACATCCTACCCTCACCAAGCATCATGCCACAACATGACAATGAGATGATCAAGTGCAATAATTGACTGAAGTATCGCAGTTAGTCAAAGGGGATCCAATGTGTGCCAGTCTGGGATGACATGCTGAGCATGACATGATGCACCACCTGCTAGGACTGGCGTGCACCTATCAGTGCAGGCCGTATGGATACTGGCAAAGGCTGTTGTTACTCACAGTGTGCCCTGAATAGGTAAGGCTCAAAACACAAACCTATCTCCATAGGTATCAGAAGGGATAAGAATAAGATAAGGGATAAGTTGAAACAGCAAGATGCATGCAGTCTAAACTAAACTAACCCAGTATGGAGAATGTTGATATCTGCGCTGTAACAGAAAACTGAGTCAAGGCTCACAACAGCACCATAACACTACAAGGTTACACCTCATACTGTGCTGTACAGCCTCAAAACATGGAACAAGCTACAAAAGGAGGGTGACTAGCAAGAATTGTCAAGGATAACCACACCCCCATGTTGGTACCACAACAAAAAGAAGCATGGACTAGCCATGGTCAAGTAACAGTGGCTAAAACTGCCCCCCAATTTATAGCCTGCTACAGACTACTGTCCCAACACCAGGAACTGCACCTGGCCTATGCTGGAATACATGAATATATCAAGTCCTCCAAACCACATTATATTGGGTGACTGAAAATACCCAGACATAGACTGGGAGCATTATACTAGCTCCAACAGTGTAGGACAAAAGTTCATAGAATCCATAAACCAAAAGGCCCAGGAACAACGTACCACTCCCACAAGAGGGGTAAGCATACTGTATGTGATAATCAGCAACATGGGTACTGGATGGCAAGATGAGAAGTGTATTGCTCACTGGTAAAACCAGACCATAGAGTATTCACACTGGATATACAAATCCTGACCACAGTCCCTGGCCAGAAAACCACAGTGGAAAACATGTGCAAAAGCAATATTTGCACTCCTCCAAACTGATGTGGAATCCATTAAAGGTCCTGTGCAGGTGCAAAATATGGGCCACACCTCAGAACCTGTAATACAGCCATTCCATGAACACTGCCAGGAATGCTTGGATTATGCAATCCTAAATTAAAACAAGACACAATGCCATACACGCAGGAATCTGGCATGGTGGACACCAGCCATAACCAAACCATGCAAGAGAATGAGGAAGCTACTACATGATAGAGCAAACATAAACAATGAAGTAATCACTGATCAGTAGTATGGCAATAAAATCTGTCCACACATACAATACACTAAGGCCAGCCACAACAAGTTGAATCTGTGAATCCTGAGGCAATTTTACACCTGCCCCAAGTACACAGACAACCCCCAACTCCACTCAAGAAATACAAATATATGTGAGAGATGCAACCATCTATCCAAACTGGAGGCTGAGCTCCCTCAACTCAGTACTCCCAAAACTAGTCAGGAGGAGAAGGTAACCACACACACCACAAACACAGTCCCACATAGACCTATCACAACTGCAAACCAAACACATAAACACAGAAAAACATTCCTGGAGACACAAATTACAAACACAGCACACCAACAGAGGCCTCTAAAGCAGACACCCAATCAAACAACCTCCAAACATAGCACATGCAACACAGTACACAAAGCTGGTGTGCCAAACAGTCACAGGCCAGAAGGAGAAACAACATGCCTGATACAGTTGTAATAGGTAACTCCATAGTCAGACACACTGCTGTCCCGCACACCAGACTGAACAAGGGAAAGGGTACAGTAAGCTGCCTGTAGGCTGCCACAATACGCCACATAACAGAAGTATGCAGGTCACTCCAAAGCAAGTAGAAATATGATGCAGTCATAGTCCATGCTGGTGTGAATGACCTGAGATGTACCTCCCTAGACTACATGAAAAGCGACATAGATGAGCTCTCTGATTATGTAGTCCAGGCCGATATGACACTCACCGTTTGCAGCATCCTACCCTTACCAAGAATAATGCCACAGTACAAACACGGAATGATCAGTCATAGCAAGTGGCACACTTACTGATGTCCTTCCAAGGGGATCCAATGTCTGTCTGCTTGGGATGTCATGCTTGACAAGCCATGCAGCTGTTCTTGGGATGGCTTGCACCTGTTACCCCTGGGTGTCTGGATATTGGATAAGGCCTTTGCCACCTCCATAGAGCCTTTTGTAGGCAAGGCTGAAAAGACTGACCCACCACTCGAGAAAACATAAGTGGAAAGAAACATAAGGGTAATGCTGACCAATGCCAGATGTGTAAACCCCAATATGCATGCTCCCAAGGCCATCCCCAGTATGGAGAACATCAATGTCTGTGCAGTGACAGAAACCTGCTGCAAGCCTCCTGACAGCACACCAGCACTACCAGGTTATACCACATATCATGTGTCATGGCCCCAAAGCCTGGAACAAAACATAAAAGGAGGGTGAGTGTCCATATTCAGCACAGACACCCATACGTCCAGGTAACTGACAATGCACAAGGCATTGGAGTCCACCCATGTGCAACTAACTGTATGCAAGACTGCTGTACAGTCTGTAGCATGCTACAGACCACACTCTCACACACAGGAACCCCACCCAGCTGTCCTGAAGACACTGGACAGTATGAATGTCCCACCAAATACCAAACAAGGTACCACAAATTACCACATAGGTGGTAAACCATTATGTATGGAAGGAGTAACCAGGGACCTAGGGACACAAGTGGACAGTAACCTGTTATGTGACACCCACATTGCCAATGTGGCTAGGAAGACTGTCTACATTTGACACCGTATCAGGAAAGGATTCACATCTACATCAACAGAGGTCATTGTGCCCCTATACTGTTCTCTTATCACACCCATAATCTAGTACAATGCCTCATATGGGATGTACCTTACCTGACACCTGCAGCAGTTAGAAAGACCTCAAAGGTACCTCACAAAGAGGATAAAGGGTCTCAAATATATGTCATATGCTGCCTGGCTGTAGACACCCCAGCTGAATGCAGTCCCATACTGCCTACACAGAGGCATTGCATGCCTGTTGTAGAAGGTCATGCCCAACACAGGAGTAATGGACATGCTCCACCCCAGAAATCTCAAAGCCATCGGAGCTGTGAGAGTGAGAGATGTCAACCTCAACAAATAATGAAATAGGATGTGCTGGTGGGACAGATACATAATCCAGAGGCTCCCCACACCCTGGACCAGAATTCCACTCCATGTTAGACAGAGCCCCTCACTGACACTCTTCAACAGGAATCTTGCCAAGTGGATGGATGATTGTAGAGTTACACTGGGGGTCTTCACTGTGTCATGACCAGACAGAGGCACAGCAAAGCAAATCATAAATGGCCATAATATTCACATAGCAAGGGGTGGCAAAAGCCACACACACTCTGGCTAGGCTAACAAATGCCCTAGGGTGGATAGCCTAGTATGAACCTATGAACCTATGAAGATACAAATTGTACAGGACACTAAGGATAATCCCAAGGCTTTCACAACTGATGGTAGGAACCATGTTGGGAATTCACAGATATGCTCTGAATCACACAAATATCACAAACACACACACATATTGCCAACATACATCCTGACAGGTGCAGTGCAACCCCAATGCAGAATATCTATCCCAGCAGACTGCTGGCCCCCTGACATTGCAGATGCTGAGGTAACAGCCAGCATCTACAAAGCAAAACACACAGCAGCAATTGTATGAGATGGTGTCCTGGGCTTAGTGCAACATGGACTCCAAGATGAATGGAATGCCAAATTACACTACAGCTCAATGTCAGCCTTACCACAGAATATGTACCCAAAGAGCAGTGTACAACAACAGTGGTCCTTCTCAACAAAGGTGTTGCCTGAATGGATACTGAAAACTACTACCCCAGAATCCTGAGAAGCTCGGTCTGCACAGCTATGGAAAGGATCAGCATGTACCACAGACATAAAGATATTGGGGACCTACTGACACCGGACCCTACCCAGTGTGGCTTTCTTAAGTGCAGATCCTGCCCCTAAACATGTTTGACTCAATTGAAACAGTCATTAAGGTCATTGATGAGGGCAATGTGGTCCACACAGCGTAGCTGGACCTTGCAAAGGCTTCTATACAACACCCTACGTGTTCATTATAGATAAGCTCACCAGCTTAAATATAAACCCCTATGTCAGTAGAGGGGTTGCAAACCAGACCAAGGACAGAACAGACATGGTCAGACATGATGCAGCCATGTCAGACTACAAACCAGATATAACTGGCATCCCACAAGGCTTGGTCCTGGGATCTCCCTCGTCTGGTATATATATCCCATAGGTACAGGCAAACATGGAAGGACTGTGTCCGAACATGTTTGCAGAGGACTACAAACTGCTCACCACATACGATCCACCAGCTGACACAAGCATCCCACAAAAGGGCCACATAGAAACAGACAATTGGTGCCATAGCCATGTCAGCAAGCTAATTGCAGAAAAGTGCATAGTCAACCCCCGTGGATATACAGTAAGTGCCCACCAATTACCACATAGGTGTTAACCCATTATGTAGTTAACATGTAATGAGAGACCTGGGGACACAAGGTGATAGATATCCTGCATCGGACAAACATGTGCTGTAGTGTTTACAGAAACATACCATATATCCACCTAATCATGAAAGTTATCAGATCTAGATAAGGGGAGGTCATTGTGGCTCTGCAGTCATCCTTCATCAGTGGTACAATTGACTACAATAGCCCCTGTGGGATGTACCTCAGCAGACACCTCCATCAACAGTAAAGTCCCGAACAGTACCTCACCAGGAGTATCAAAGAGCTTGCACAGATGCCATGTGTTGCCTGTGTTGCTGGTATCAATAAACATGCTGCACCTTGTACAATCTGAATGGCAGTGAGCTATGCACATGAGAGACCTGAACCCCAGCACTGACTTACATAGGACAAGCTGTACTGCATGATCCATAACACAGAAGCCACCCCCACCCATTAGTGAACTCCCAGTACAGGCTACCCATAGAGTCACTTATCAATCTTCCTCAATAGGAATCTTGATGAGTGGATGGGAGATGGTAGCTTTATCCTGGGTATCACTGTCATGTCACAGGTAGACAGAGGCACAGTATACTAACCATGACATATGTCATGGCAAACTCCACTTACAATGTGTGTTGAAGGACAAACACACTCTCCAACTAGCATTAGACATGGACTAGGGCACATTGCTAGTGTTTGCAAATGTACACCTATGTTGTGGAATACGCTACCAATGTTGGACAAGCCTGGTTTAAGTAGTTCATATCTGAACAGAATGCAACATGGTCAGATGTACACAACTGGCCCCTAACCAGGCTGTTGTGCTCACTATCGAAATGTAAAGCAGTGATAGCACTAAAGCCCAGGATACTGTCCACCACAGTCAAAGTACTACCAGTACACTATACAGTACTACAGTGTTATGTCAGTGTGAACGGATGTTGACAACTGCATGCAAAGTATCCCATGCAAACACTGCAGGCACAGTATAATCCTGTTGTGTTCACACACAAAGCAGTTGTACAGTAACTACACAACATGACACACAACACACAACCATAAACAGGTGATATTTGTTGAAGTTCACACTCATCCACAAATGTGGTGGGCTGCAGAGTCCAACATATGGAATGCTCACACTGGGCATGCTCACACACTTTGATAAATGAGACATATGTCAGACAACATGCCATGGGAAGGCTGAACTGGGCATGTTCACACACTTAGGCCAAATCTCAGTTTAGCAGTTGGACACACATATCTGGTATTTTTAAGTGTTATTCCAGGAACCAACCACATTACAGCAGTCTGCCCAGTGCACACAGTTAAATGACTACAGAGACATATGTGATATAGTGAATCCCTCCCATATGCAAACATCTTCCATAGATGCACAAGTTGTTCATACAAACAGGGAATGCTATGGCAATAAAGATATGCAAACAGTCTATCAGCAACAAATAATGTGCATTTGACAATTAAACATATGGGTGTAGAGGTCAACACTAGGCTGTTTGCCCTAGGGAATGACAGCTTAGCCAGAGTGTGCTTGGTGTCTGCCTCCCACAGGATGCACATTCCTCTTTCTAAACACCAATGATGTCAGCACCCTATAAGTACAGCAGGAGAAAAGAAACTTCCCAATAATGCGATTAGCGCACTCCGCTAATGCGTCCGTCACAAGTATCAGAACATAGTTAGGTAGGGGTTTGAATCCTGCAAATGCTCAGTGTGTGTGTGGGGTTTGAATCCTGCAAATACTCAGTGAGTGGGGTTGATGTGTGTGTAAGTCTGTGGGAGAGAAATGACCCTTTTGGCAACTAGGAAAACACACTACAGGATGCACATTCCCCTTTCTAAACACCGATGATGTTAGCACTCTATAAGTATAGCAGGAGAAGGGAAACCTCCAAGTAATGCGAATAGCATGCTCTACTAATGCGTCCATCACAAGTGTCATAATGTAGTTAGATAGGGGTTTAAATCCTGCAAATGGCAAGTGTGTGTGTTTGTCTGAGGGAGGTTAGTGTGTGTGCAATTGTGTGTGAGGGAAATGTCCCTTTTGGCAACTAGGAGAACAGACTACAGGATGCACATTCCCCTTTCTAAACACTGATGATGTCAGCACTCTATAAGTATAGCAGGAGAAGGGAAACCTCCCAGTAATGCAAATAGCACGCTCTGCTAATGCATCCATCTCAAGTGTCATAACATAGTTAGGTAGGGGTTTGAATCCTGCAAATGGCAAGTGTGTGGCTCAGGGGGGTTAGTGTGTGTGCAATTGTGTGTGAGGGAAATGTCCCTCTTGGCAACTAGGAAAACAGACTACAGGATGCACATTTCCCTTTCTAAACACTGATGATGTCAGCACCCTATAAGTACAGCAAGAGAAGGGAAACTTCCCAGTAATGCGAATAGCACACTCTGCTAATGTGTCCGTCTTGAGTGTCATAACATAGTCAGATAGGGGTTTAAATCCATTAAATGGCAAGTGTGTGTTTTTGGCTGAGGGGGGTTAGTGTGTGTGAGGAGAATGTCCCTTTTGGCAACTAGGTGAACAGACTACAGGATGCACATTCCCCTTTCTAAACACTGTTCAGCTGAAGGCCATGGCTCTGGCACAAGTTGTCTGTTTCTATGATGCCCCTTTGGAAGATGCTTGTGTCAGCTGGAGAGTCGATTATGGTGGCCAGTTCGCAGTCATCTGCATATTTGGTCAGCCACAGTCCGTCCGTGTTGGCCTGTACCTCCAATAAATATATACCAAACAAGAGAGGTCCCAGGACTGAGCCTTTTGGGACACAACTCGTACCTGGTTTGGAGTCTGGCATGGCTCCAGCAATTCTAACCATGTGGGTTCTGTCCTTGAGCCACTGTGCAATCCATCTAGTGACATAGGGGCTTATATTTAAGCTGGTGAGCTTTTCTAGAATGCCCAAGTGGGGTATTGTTGTGAAGGCTTTTGCAAGGTCCAGGTAGGCTGTGTGAACCACCTTCCCCTCATCTATGGCCTTGGTGACTGTTTCAAAGAAATCAACCAGGTTAAACCTGGTAGTGCTGGTGTGCTCTCAGCAGCCCTGAACCAGGCATCTGTTACTGCACAGATATCGATGTTCTCCATGCCAAGTAGTGTTTTGGGTGCATGCATCTGGAGGTTTAGACTTCCGGCGTTGGTTAGCATTACTCTTAGTTTCTTATCCCTTGTGATACCTATGAAGGTGGGTTTGTCATTTGAGCCTTGCCTAACATAGGCACTATGGGGGTAGCAAGAGCCTTTGCCAATATCTGAAAGCCCAGGGGTGACAGGTGCAGGCCATCCCTAGCGAAGCAGGTAGTTCAACAGAAGATGAATATGTGAAGGTGTAGTGCCTGTGATTAGTTAGCAGTAGCATATATGACTGCTCACGTGGACACATGCCAGGTAAGTCATATGCACTGTGTCACAGGCAATGTACATGTGAACAGGACAAACAGTGACATCCTGTCAAGTGGGACATGGACATACATATAGTAAGCTATGCAGATGGCACTAGGAGTCCACAGAAGCTCTATAACCATGCATTGCAGGTGTGCTCAGTATTCTAGGGTAATTGCAAGCAAACATGCATGCAAACAAAGCTACAGTAAACAGGGCTGCATGTAGTCCATTGTACAACAAACAAGCTGTACCAGTTCCAGTAGGTAACACTGCAAATATGCAGGCACTATGCACATGTACATGGAAATACACGGGTCAGATGGCTAGGGTCCAGTCTCAGTGCACACAAGTGTACAGACCATGTACTGTCAGGATGTACAATAACTGGATGGAAACCCATGTGCTCATACCTGCAGTAATACACATGTCAAATAATAGACACTGAGCCTTCACTCAGTGGTTCCATACTTAGTAGGATGTATGCTACCTGGCCTGCCACCACAGTATCCCTGACATATATGGGGACTCTCCCTCCTGTGACAGTTAGTTTTGTGTGCTGGGGCTGTCTAGCATGATATGAGATGTGAGCATGCAGTGCTAGGGTGCTCCTGTGTGTCCTGTACCAGTCGTGTAGTACTGCACACATATCAACATCTTCAAACATCTGCATTGCAGAGTCCAGTGTGAGCAACATGCCACTTGCAATTTACATGTCCATCATTGCGTATTACTACATTCATTACCTTATCCCCTGTGCTACCTATGTATGTAGCCTTCTGTTGACATCATTACCACCAGTATGCCAACATGTGCAGATGATACACTATGGTACTTACCATGGGTGTACACAACAGGACATGACAATCACACACTTACTGCATCAGGCATGCTGTGATATACCCACAATTAATTCAGCACACAGTACTGTTAACAACATGATACTATTACTACACATCTATGTGGTCACCCTGTGCATCAGCAACATGTTAACCTGTACCTGCACAGTTGTTACAGATTGCAGGAGGTGGCACAGTTTCATCATATGCACAGGGTGTGAACTTGGTATGCCTGAGTCAGCCACCGATACCACCAATTGACATGTATGTGTATGTGTGTTGGTGAGGGACAGCAGTAGAAGGTGGGGCAATGTTGATGCAGTGTGTGCATGTATGCGGTAGCCTTAGGTGTTGTCAATTCGCATGTGTGTATGGATGCACACAGTTCCACCTCATGGCTGCCATATACTGGTGTTTGTGGACAGCCACAGACTGTACCTGTCAGGTCATACAGATCAGTGTCTCTGGCCATGGACATGGTACCTGTGCCTTGCAGGGGTGCTACGGACTGTATCCAGTACCAACCCAGAATGGGTACTGTCATCAGAAGCAGGTGTTCATTGACTGGACACAGACCCTGTCGGGCCCGGCCAGAGCCACGTGCACGTGGTCTCCTGGGGCGGTCTGATGACAGCACAGACCCAGCATTGCTGAGGCTGCTGCTGGCACTATGGGGGCGGCTGCGGCCCTGTTGTCATCCGCGATGACTGCCAGCTGCTGCTGTTGCTGGCATACGGCCACGTCGACGCCTCAACAGCCCACCATCGCCCTGGCTCATGGACATGTAGTTGTGGAACCGGTCTAATATGTCCCCACAATATCTGTCTATGACATCGGTGAAATCACGGATGGCAACTGCAATGTCACGCATACTGTCAGTCATGGCTGTGCGACATGCTGCCAGCTCCCTCAGACCCTGTCTGGTGTACCGTTCCATATGTGTCTGTGCCTGCATGACAGCCCGAAACATAGCTGAGGTTGTAAGACCTCTGTGGGCACGTCTGACAGGGGCAGTACATCCACGGATGCTCCCACGAGAACCCCTGGACATCTGTCTGTGTGGTACCATCTCTGGGCCATGCCCATGGCTGCTGTGTGGGGAGGCATGTGCCACAGATACCACATTACCCTGCTCAATGCCCACTGTATGCTGTCCATCACCTAGGGACATTGGTGACAAAGGGTGTATTGGCAGGATAACTGTGCGCATTAATGGGGTCGACAGCTGTGTGCTGTCAATCGGCTGACCAATGACGGACCCTGGCATACTTTCCTGTGCCATTACACAGATGTCATCATTATCAGTACCCACGGCACCTGATTCAGGTTCCCTGCTACATGACACCAGAGCAGCAACAGAACCTGTGGGAGGGAAACAGGACACACAGTTTACAATGTCTACATATTACCAGTGATGCACACATGCACACATGCACACGTGCACAGGTGCACACATACACACATACACAGGTGCACACATGCACACATGCACACATGCACACGTGCACACGTGCACACATGCACACATGCACACATGCCCAGGTGCACACGTGCACACATGCAAACATGCACACATGCACCCATGCACAGGTGCACACATGCACACATGCACACATGCACAGGTGCACACATGCATACATGCACACATGCACACATGCACAGGTGCACAGGTGCACACATGCACACATGCACACATGCACACATGCACACATGCACAGGTGCACAGGTGCACACATGCACACATGCACACAGTTTCACACAATTGTACAGTACTCAGTATGCGTGATATCAACACACAGACACAGACACACCTACATGCATACAAAGAGCACTACTAAGTGAGCCAAATAGTACTATTACTATCAACACTATTACAGGAATTGTTAATACACACTCACCAGCATGGATAGGCTGCATTGCTGTTATACCAGAGGGTCCTGGAGACGTGAAGAAACTAATGTCAGTGGGCACAACTGTGCCATTGTTACTGAGTATGATACAGGTCAGTAGTACAACAGTCGCCTTTCACAGGTCAGCTGCTAATATTGAGGATATCACACTTGCACATTAAATACTATGGTGACAGCTACAAACCAAGGACACACCTCACACATGCATTAACTACCAGTGTACACAACAGTCAACTATACATATGGCATATTACCTGCACGTTCACTGTCTTGCTGCTGCATGGCTCCAGCCTCCATCATAATGCATGTCTGCTGCTGTTGTTGTTGCTGGCAGACTGGAGCCACTACACTCATGAGTAGTCCCTCCAGTCTGATGAGTGGGGGATGTGTAGGCACCCCACCACCTGTGGCGACCTGTTGCCTGTGGATATCCAACGCACGCTGATGGACATGTCTGATTAAATCACTGCAGTGATGTTGTACCTGCTCATATGTCCTATTATGCGTGCCTATGTCATTTACCCGACAGACAAGGTCTTGCCACAGTGCAGCCCTCTCCTGCTGATTCTGGCTGGTGCGGGAAAAGAATATTGCATAATCCCGCACCAGGCTCTGGTGTATCTCCTCATCCTCAGCTGTGGAGTAGGTGGGATTCCGGGTGGGCCATGTACCTGAGAAAGAAAATAACCTGATATCAGCAATATATGTCAGCAGAATTTGGCACACATACTACACATGCTACTCGACTGTTATGATACAACATATCTCACATATGTAGCATCTGTCTGTCTATTGGTGGATACACATGTAAATGGCCAGGTATCAGTGCTCAGCCAGCAACTGTGCAACAGTACCTGGCACACTCCATATGACATACTACCAAACCCCAGCAGTCAGAACACTGATTCAGGTCAAGAGCACCTCCTCACTCTGGGGGTTTGTATCTAGGTACTGCATGGCCTACATCATCAACTACTGTGAGCTGACCACACACTGATTGCCCTGGATATACATATCCCACCTCCACCACCAGCACAAACGACTATAGTGCATAACATTACAGATGCATACTTTACACTTTGTAACGGTGACATGGTATCCTTTCAGCCCACTGTGCCAGTGGCAGATACAACCCACAATGCTGACCCCTACACAATTGCTTTCTACAGACATCTCCGAGAATGCATGGATCATGCAATCCCATATATGACCAAGACACTCTCCACAAAGGGACAGCATCCTGTCTGGTGGAATCCAGCCATAGACAGATTTTATTACTGAAGATGGAAGCTACTGCAAGACAGAGCATAATTCCATAAAGGGAGGGCATGTCTGAGCAGCACTAGTAAGGATCTATTTTCCATCATACAAACATCCATGGGTGACTTTGAGAGAGAAATCAAGAGGGACACTACAGATAACCAGAAGGCCTTCTTCAGTTATGTTAGCAACCTGGTCAGGATCCAGCCTCTATGACCATAGTTAGTACACAACAACACATATTTCACTTACACCACAGATATTGACAACATTGTGGCAGACAGGTTCAGTGCAGGTGTCACCCCGCCCTCTCCCCCAAAATAAGACATAGTTATCCCAGCTGACTGTAACCTCCCTGTCATCACAGATGTCCAGGTGAGAGCCACCCTCAGGACAGCAGAATACGCAATATGAATGGGACCTGATGGTATCCCCAGTTGCATGCTACATAAACTCTGACAGGAGCTAAACACACATATAGAAGTGCTATGTAACACTAGCCTGACTACAGGATATGTACCTGTACACTGGCACAGCAGCAGTGGTTCCACTCCACGAAGGAGGCACCTCAACATACCAATACAATACAACACAATACATTACATTACAATACAATACTATACAATATGCTATTGCCCCTGGGACTACAGCAGCGTACTGTTCTGCTACCCTGACCATTGTGACACATGTGGTGTGATGGTACCTGCTGCTGTCACACAGTTACACAGGGTGACTCATATGGCATATTACCTATCTGACTAACATTCAGCAGGGGTATGTGTGACGTACTCATGGGGAGTCTTGCTTCTTAACACTGCGTGGTTTATTGCAGGGTATGTCTTATCTGTGGGTAGGAACTTTTACCTCCACATGTGCACTCTATTGCAGTGGCATGGACGACACACAGCAGACATTTAGGTTGTGGATGGTGTGAGGTGTTACTATGGTTGTTGGACATCTGTCATGGGTGTGACTAACATATGTAAATCCGGGAGTGGTAACCTCTATGTGGGTAGTATATGTGTACTCTGTGGTGTTGTCAGTCAATGTGCATTGGTAATGTGTTTGAGTGCATTGTCACAGTGTTATACGTGTCACTGTGTCCTTCTCCATATCTGTAGCTGTCATGTGAGGTCCATACCATGGCATCCATTATGTGGTGTGGAGGGGTACACCGACCTACATGTCCATAGCTGACACACCATGTCCGCTGACACATACCATGTGCAGTTATTCCAGGGATAGTGTGCCATTGTGAATATCATTGGGGCCACTATTGTACACATTTATGACCCTGTTCACCCCTGACACATGCAGTGGTGGGCAGCCAATCACATATCTGGTGGTTACTGGTGTAGGTGATTTGGAATGTGGTATGGTACTCCGGTTTTGACACTGGTGTTCACTCCATGCTTTTGTCACCAGGCACCTGTTGCAATACATCTGTATACATGTGCCTCACTCAGAATTTATATACATCTCTCTCTCTCTCTCTCTATATATATATATATATATATATATATATATGTATATATGTATATATATATATATATATATATATATATATATATATATATATATATATATATATATATATATATATATATATATATCTGTATACATATACACATATATATATATTGATGTACATATATTGCTATAGATGTGGAGAGGGGGGGCACAGAGGGGGTGTGAGTGACAGAGGGGGTGGGACAGGCTGTGTTGAAGGTCATCATATACAGTCATACCTGTAGATAGTCAGATCAGTCTGTCTATGTATATGTATCTACATATATCTATATCTGTATGTGTGCATTACATAGATATGTTTGTACAATATTCTATCTACATCTGTCTATGTATTCCTACATCTCTCTCTCTATGTATGTATACATTTATGCATATCATATACATATATATATATATATATATATATATATATATATACACACACATACATATGTTGACATACATACGTATCCATATGTTAGACAGGTATATCAACATGTTTGTCTGCCATACTGTATACACACACTAACATACTGCTAAACATACATAACTGTGAAACCTACTTTGTACATGGCACTACAACCTACAATCAACCAACACTGATATGTGCACATAGATGCTCTCACATACAAATGTATGTACAGCATTCACTGATAGTTGCTGTATGTCCCCTGCCCTTTACACATCTTCATATACATATGGATACAGACCAATGACACATATGGAGGGTTCACAGTATGTAGACCTTTATAGTATTACTTTACATTACCTGTGTTTGTCACAGCTGCTTGTGTTGCTGTCTGGTTCTCTGTCCTGCTGCTCCACTTCCCAGTTGTCAGCTTTCAGGTGGCTGTTGCTGAACAATTTGTTTGTGTCTGCTTAATTGCAATTTTCTCTGTCTCTATCTCTGTCTCTCTCTCTCTCTCTCTCTGTCTGTCTGTCTCTCACGTCCTTCTCAGGGTGCAATGAAAGTATTGCATGTGTGGACTGGGAGTACAGCATACTTTTGTAGGTATCTGCATATGCCCATGTGATGGCCTCTGCACCAGTTGTTAGCCAGCATTTGCTAATTGCATGCAGCCAGTTGTGTACTGATTGCAGTTCTCACTGTGATTTCAGAACAGTGCTATAAAAGGGTATGTGAGATAGGCATAGCCCTTTCAGATTTTAAGGGCAGGGACCATGCTGTTATGCTGTGGACAATGTTCTGTGAGTGTAAAGGTTGGTATCTCTCTCATATTTCCAGGTGTGTTGTAGATTAACATTCCTACATTCATTTCTCCAGTTTCCTGTACTAACTGTGTATGTACACTGACACCTACAACTACTACTACTGTTAATGTGTGTGTGTGTGTGTGTGTGCTTTCCTTTCACATTTGCTTGCACTTTGTTGCTAAGGCTTCAATAGTTGCCCTTTACAGTCACTACTTGTATGCCTGCTAGGTGTCCTGACTGTAGTGTGCTGCTGTAGCTTTCCTATTTTCCATGTACATTCACACCTTGGAATGCTTGCTATATCTGCTATGGTGTTACAGCATGCAGTGTGGTCTGGCCATGGTGTGGGCCTTGACATCTATTAGGGTATTTGAGTATGCTGCTGAGCAGGCCCAGGCCCTAGAGACTTTCAGGTTCATCTGTTATGTGCCTCATGAAATGGTACATATCAGTGGGGTACACCCATTAAAATGTCTGGTATGCTGCAGTTGTGACTGTGGGTTAGCATGAGCATATGTATTACTACACTTTTTCTGCCATGCAAGTGATGAATACTTTCAGGACTCCATAGTTACCATTGCATGTGTTACACCTTTCTGCCTACTGTTTGTACATTTCAGATGGGGTCTGTGGGGCATCCCTGTAAGCCATTCACTGTTGCTATGTCTAGGCTCTTAACTATTCAAATATGGTGGTGTCAGACCCGTCACGTGTACAGATATTTGCAGGTTGTCCACATTTTTGCCTCATGTTTTGGTCAATATCTCATGCACATCTTTTTCTGGCAAATCACTCTGGGCTCAAGTCAGAATATGGTGACAAACATTCAAGTTTCAGACTGCATACCCTTCCAAACATTACACAAAGTGCAGACCCTGTTACTCTCTGAACTGTCTGCGTTTGTTGTAACATTATTTGTAATGTGTCCCTGGTTTTGGGCCTTTGCTCCACATATTTTATTACTTGGTCCACATGTGTTCCTGTAAGAGGTTGTGGGGTATGGGCAGTGCTTATCCTGCTGTGAGTATGTGTGTGGCTTGCAAGGTGCTATAGTGACATTATTACCTACTAGCTTCCAACTAGCATGGCTGTTTCTGTTCACACACTACTATTATGGAAATCCACTAGTTTTGATAGTAATTCTAAATGGCATGCTTTGTGTACTACACATCTATATTCCCTTTACATTCATTATTACTATTACATGATATATTTATTTTAGCACAATGTTCTTGTGTAAGAGTCATGGCTTAGTGGTAAGTCATGCAGACTACTGTTTCCTGGGTGCGGGACTCACAATGGGATTTTATTTTGCTTTTGAACTGAGTACAGGACCTGTCAATCAAAGTGACTAAGGCAGTTTTAAGCAGTTGTAACCAGGTTAGCGCTGGTTTGCGTGGAGCTCACGCATGCGCACTGGCGGTTAGCTCCGCGCACACCCGCTTACAACTGCTTAAACGTGCTTACTCTTGCGCACACCTGCGCTATTTTCTTTGAAAGAAAAGAAAATGGAGAGACAGGAAAGTGGTGAAAAAGGGGCCACAAAGAGGGTAAGACAGTAGGGAAACAAGCTTGGGATGTGCAGGAGGGATGTAGGTAAGGCCCATAGCTGCCCATTTTTTCATCAGCAACAGCTGTGCATATGTATGTAATTTGGTGTGACATTTGAAACCTTCCACCCCTGAGAGAGGTGTCAGGACAACAATAATACTTGTTGTACAGCCAATTGTAATTGATAGGTTCCATGTCCAGCAGACATGTGTGCGGAATGGGCAGCTATGTATGGGGCGTAATTTTTTTGTGGGTACAGAGTGCCCTTTTTTTTTTTTTTTTCAGGTGAGAGTAGTATGTCAAGTGAAGGAAGTCGCTACAGCTGGGGAGGTAGGTTGGGTAGGTAAACAGACAAGACAAACAAGATGCATACAGGGGCGGTGTATGACACGTGTGGGGGGGTTACGCAATTGACGGGGACGGAGGTTTGGATATCCAGAGCCCATGAGCCCACAGATGGCAACAGTGGAACTGATATCCCCACCCATAGGCTGTTGCCACTGTTCCTTCACTGCCCAGGATGGGGCTGTGCTGGGAGCTGTGTAGGTGGGGCAACAGGCATGCCCGTTTGTTGTGCCACCCGTGCCTCGAGCTGGCGTAGGGGCTTGAGAACAGAGTCCCGAATCTCCCTACGCACCACAGTCCGGACGCTACAGAGGGTGAGTGGTGGTTCTCCTCCGGCCACACTTGCAGAGGGGGGGCGAGCCCCATCCCCTGCAGCGCTTCCACCCGCAGGTGGCACAGGGCCACCGGAGGAGGGTCCGGACTCGGCACTAGTGCCAGGTGCACTCGCCAGCTGCAGTGGGAGAGGTGGGTCCGCTGGAACCCGCCTTCCCTGTCGTCCTATGTTTTGCATTATGTCATGACAGTTTGGGTTAGTGACATATAAAACCATTCACAATTAGTTGTAACAGCATGCATTAGTATTCCCATTAACCAAACACCCAGATATTCACACCATTGAACAGCGTGCATAACACATGCATAATTTGAACAGAAATACACAGTCCAACAACATGCAGGGTTAATTGATGGCAACAAGCCATCAGGTGTGGATGTATGAACAGGGCAGATGCATCAACAGACATGCAAATATATATGACCCAACAGGACAAATGTCCAGGGGTGTTAATTGTGATTGCACATACCATTTTCACGTGGAATGGGTTATATGTGGTTATAGGGTATGTGGTTATATGCTGTACATTTCTAATAGCTACAGTTATATACACACTACTGTTCTAACTACAGTTTCCTATATGATAACTATTTCAACTTGGTGATAGGACTCTTACTGCAACATCAATATACATTTTATGGTTCTTCATACACATTCATATCTAGCTTTTTTCAGCTACATCATCCTGCTACATTTGCTTTATATAGCTGTAGACAAGTGTGGATGTTTGGTATATCAGACAATCATCTTATCTGCATATTGCAGACTGAGAGCAACATATCTAGATTTTGGGATACACATTCCAGATGCAGCAACACTTTGAACAGATTTTGCTGTTTGGTTTTGAATCTCACATGCATTTCATTCTGTCTTGACTACAGTATACTTTATTCAGGGGTTATTACTACTGTATTGCTGGATTCATGACACTTTCTCACACTCTCTCACTTGCTTTCATTTTACTATTCAGGATGGTACTTCTAGGCTTTATTGACGTTTTACCAGTAGTTATTACAATCCTTTCTAGCAGTCTCACTTCTGTCATGTTTCAGTATTTCCACAGGGATATATTTCACACATGTGATTTCATCATCTTCTGCAGCTATACTTTTCAGCCTGCTGCAGGTTGTGTACTATTTTCTTACAGGTAGGGCATTTTTATTTCAGAATATATGTCAGACAGTTTCATTTTGTGGTTAAACTTACAGGCTGAAACACACTTTTGTAATCAAGCAATACTTGCATACACTTTCGCACTGTTACTTGCAGACTTTATTCTTTACTGACTACACTGCACTCTTTCGCTGACTGTCATACTTTTATATTTCTTTACAGTTACTGGTAGTGGATTACTGACCTGCCTGGTGGCGCAACCACACCAGCCTATCGCCATTGGCTCTGCGGTTCGCAGAACGGACACCTGCAGCTGTAATATAAATGAAGTAATATTGGAATACACATCTCCATAATATCAGCTAGTTTCATTTCTTACATACATAATTAAATGTTACTTACTCAGTAGTGGGGCGTTGGGTGTTTACCGGGCCTCCTGGATCCAAAGGTTCAGTTGGTCCTGCTTGCATCTCTTCAGGTCTGCATGGTGGTGACGGACCTGCTCACCAGTCCTTGGAATCCCTGTGGCACTGGTGAGATCATGAGCCAACCGGTCCCATGCCTTGGCCCTGTATGCTCCCCAGAGGACCTGGCTCTGCATGAGTTGGGCCTCATGATTATGGACTAGGAGCCAGACCATGTACCTGGACTCCTCAACACCCC
Source organism: Protopterus annectens (assembly GCF_019279795.1). Classification (NCBI taxonomy): domain Eukaryota; kingdom Metazoa; phylum Chordata; order Ceratodontiformes; family Protopteridae; genus Protopterus; species Protopterus annectens. Next base: position 701,853,987 of record NC_056731.1, read on the forward strand.
ACCTCTGTGCTTGAAAGCGACTACCCTCTCCTACTCCTGTCATTCTGCCTGCAGGTCAGTTCTACAATCGTTTATGCTGTGTATTCCCGCCTATGGGGCTTATATAGTCCATTTTTCCCGCACATATCTGTGATTGGCCATTTTGGAATTGTATCAACTTCAGTAAACCTGCATTGTCATGCTCCAGTTTGTATTCATTCCTATATATTAGCTATTATTGCATTTCTAGGTACTGCTGTCATGGCTTAGTGGTTTGGTACCTTGACTATGGTGTATAGTATCCTGGGTTCGAACCTGGCCACTACTTTTTATTTTTCATGACTATTTAGACATGCTGAGGGGTGTGTCTGTGTAAAGGCAGTTTTGATACAGCTTGCTCAACGTTGCCCGTCGGTTAGCTCATTTGCGCTGTGCGCAGCTCCGCGCAAACGGGGTACCTGCTTTAAGCCTCATTTGGCTATTGGCATGCATATTACACTCAGCTCAGTTAGGAGCACATAGATTTAGCATGTTAGACCACTGCTCAGCTACGGGCACTCATTTTGTGCCAGTTAAACCACTGCTCATCTATGGGCACATGCGCTCACTCTGTTAAACTGTAGCTCAGCTATGAGCACATCTGGCATTTTTTCTTCTTTTGTTACCTCACATGTCTTCAATATAAATGGGCTATTTCATTACATTTTACATAAATTGTGGTTTTATGTGTACATATTTGTCAGGGACTTGTTTCCTGCTTATTTTGAAAAAAAAAAAAAACTGGTGTTGTGGGGGCTCGGACCATGAATGCCTGCTCTTCAGCCAACATCTCTACCGCTACGCTATTGCTTCCTGGCTTATTTTGCATATTTAGTTCTTATATGCTTTCCCACTGACTGCTAACTGTAGCTGCGCTACTGGCACGCCCGCGCAAACGAGCACACTCACGGTTAAACATCTTTACAATTTTAAAAAAAATATATAACATGTTCATTTATATATATTTTATGTTCATAGTCTGTGGGGGCATGTGTTGTGTTGTGTTTATTCACATTTCCGTGGACTCTGTTGTGGGTGTTTACTTTGGGCACTTTTTCACTTCTGGGGGCGTGTCCGCTTGCAGGGCTCAGCCTATGGACACGCCCCCTACTGTCTTACACGGACCATGTTAGACTTAGGTGTGATTCATCATGCTGTCATGAATATGCAAAGCATGCTGACATCACTCTGTTTAACTGCAGCCTCCGTGTAAGAGTTATAACTCTTACACGGAGGCTTTGTGAATCCTGGGGACCATGTTTTAAGAATATTACTACCAAACATCTTTCTTTTACATACGAATGTTCCAGTAATTTGAAAAAAGTATTAGGGTATAAATAACAAGAATATATGTCAACAATTTTACTAGTTCTAAAGAAGGAACATAACACCTGTCATTTTTGTAAATACATTTTTACTAAGAAGTCCTTTAAGCACCATATCAGGAAACAAGATTTTATTATTAATAATTATAGTACGTGTAACACTACGGATTTGATTTACATGGCACTATGCTTTAAATGCAGTGCTTTATATGCTGGAAAGGCTAATAGAAAGCCAAAAGAATGTATTTGTGATCATCTCTCTAAAATACGCAGGCGTATAGAAACTAATACCCTATATAAGTATATAAAGGAATGTAGTACACATACTTTTAAGTTCTTAATATTACAAGCTATTAATGAGAACATTAGAGGGGTGATTGAGAGTTTTGTTGATCTAAACCCATTAGATTTAAAGATCTTTACTTGGTGGGAAATGTTTAAATCAAACATGAAATCTGTAATTAGCTGAGATAATGTTGTACCAAATGTCAGATGACCAGGTTGTATCTTTAGGGAATGATTTATTTAGATAGAGCAGAATGGATAAACTCAAGCAAGTAGACATAGCTAAAGCATAATAGTGCATCTAAAGAGGAATTGTTTGAATTAATTAAGCAGATGGGATGAAAGTACCACCAGGGATACACTTTACAAGTGTGGCTTTTAAATACAAAAAAAAAAAAAAAAATCACGTAAGTTTATTCCTTACAGACAAAAGGATATCTAGTTAGTAAGAGTCATATGCATAGCATAACCCCCTACATCACAAGGTGGGTTGCCAACTGGCTTACAGACAGAACTCACATGGTAAGAATAGTGGGCTCCAGGTCTGACTCTAAACCAGTCACAAGTGGTGTCCCGCAAGGCTCGGTTCTGTGACCCCTACTGTTTGGCATATATTTCTCAGACATACAGAAAAACACAGGAGGACTATGGCTAACTAAGTTCTCCAATGACTGCAAACTAGGAGCTGTAATTGACTCTCCAGCTGACACAGGCATCCTTCAAAAAGGCCTTACTGAGACAGACACCTGGTGTCAAAGTCATGGCCTCAAGCTAAATGCCAAAAAATGCATAGTCATCCCGTTTGGGAAAAACAAAACACCCACAAATTACCACATAGGCGGCAGCCCCCTTAATACAGAAGAGGTAATAAGAGATCTGGGGACCCAGGTAGATAGTAATCTCTTTTTTGACAATCATATTGCCAAAGTAGTTAGGAAATCTTTCTATGTGGCCCATCTAATTACTAAGGGGTTCGCATATAGAATTAAAGAGGTTATAGTGCCCTCTACTTGTCACTCATCAGAACCATCATAGAGTACAATGCCCCATTTGGGATGTACCTCACAAGACACTTCCAACAGCTGGAAAGACCACAAAAGCATCTTACCAAGAGGATTACTGGCCTCAAACATATGTCCTATGCAGCCCAACTGAAAAAACTCCGGCTGTACTCAGTGGCATATCGTTTCCTCAGAGGTGATCTCTGCCTGACTTACAATGCCATGTCCAAATCAGAATTAATGGACATGCTCCACCTAAAGAAATACAAGTCACTGCGAGCCACGCACTCTAGTGAGCTAAACCTTGCCACAACAATAAATAGAACATACTGGAGGAATAGATTCCTGTCACAGAGACTCCCCATGCTTTGGAACAAAATTCCTAACTACTTTAGGCAGAGCCGCACACTAACAATCTTCAAGAGAAGCCTTGACGAGTGAATGGGTAACAGAAAATACACCCCTGAGATCACTTCATTGGCTCTGCTTGACAGAGGCTCAGTTAATTAATCAATGGGGTGGCAAAAGCCGACACACTCTGGCTAGGCTTAAAAATGCCCTCGGGCAGATAGCCTAGTACCAACCTATGAACCTACAAACTATCTAAATGTTTTTCAGATTCTTACACCCAATCTTTTTCAGAATCTGGTATTCTTAAACTATCTGACAAATTGCCTGTCCTACCTGACTGAAAAATGTAAAATTATATGAGTTTCCTACTTTGACTGCTAATTTATTAAAACTTTCCTTCACAGTTGACAAAATAGGTAGTGCAATCAATGGAATACCAGGAGACAAAGGGCCAAGCCCCAATGCATTGGCAACAAATGAATCATTAATTAAATCAACTTTTACTCATTTTATTCTTTCACTTTTCCTTAGTCTATAAAATGGTCATGCATAATGGCATTGCAAGGAAAGGGGTCTATGCCATATCATGGAAGGATGACATCGCCGAATGGCATTTTATCAGAAATTCTGTTCATTGAAACCCCCCCCTCCCCCACTAATTATATATATATATATATATCAGCTTCAGGTTGCACAACTGTGGGGAAAGGGCAAATTTCCTGATCCCCACTGTAATGCGATCTGATTTGGAACAGTTCAATGATTGGCATATTTGGCAAAATTTTATTCAAAATGCCATTTGACGATGTTATTCTTTGATGATATGACATACACCCCAAGGAGAGTTAGCAGGTAGACAGTTATAGGTCTGTAAACCACATCAATACAAATCTAAACCGTATAACAAACTTATAGATGCAGAGATTAAGATATTCCTTTCTGACTAAATAAACACTGTTTGAGTGGCCTTTTTTAAAGTGTGTTCCAGGTCTAATAATCAAAAACCCTAATACTTTCTATGCAGCTTTTCAGCTGTTGCATGAATCCTGCAGTAGCATTTCTAATCACCTTTGAAAAAGCATTCAGGTATCTGTGCTTGAACTGTCTACAGTGTTTAATTCACTTCTGTTTTCCATTATCAGAAATAAAAAAAATATTCAAACACCTATTTCATGCCTTCTAGCAATAATTTTCTTTAGCTTAGCAATCACACTCTCTTTTCTGATATCCAGTGGCATGACTCTTGACACCCCTATAGCACCTTCTTTAGGTGGTGTTCTAAAGACCAAATCACCACCACAACAGCTACAAACAAATGCAATCTGAGGGTCATGCTGCTCAATGCTAGAAGTCTTAATCTCAAAATGCACTCACTCGAAGCACTCCTTAAAATGGAGAACATCAACATTTGTGCTGTAACAGAGAACTGCTTCAAGGCAGCAGAAAGCACCCCTGCACTACCAGGATATAACTCATTTAACACCTTTTGGCCCCAGAACTTGGACCGAAGCTCCAGAGGCAGTGGTGTTTCCATATTCATAAAGGATGCGCACTCCTCCAGACTGGTAGCTCAACATAACGCATCAGAGATACTTCAGGTGCAGCTAACATTGGGTAAGACAGCGATTCAGGTTGTAGCCTGCTATAAGCCCTCAACCATGACCCAAGACTCACACTCCACATTCCTAAGCACCCTGGAGAATATTAGGGTCCAGCCTAACACTTTCATACTGGGTGACTTCAACTACCCCTCCATTAACTGGGAAAACTACTCATGTACCAATACACTTGGTTCTGGTTGGTACTTCATTAATTCCAATGCCCTAAACCAGCTCGCTCTTACCCCCACTAGAGTTAGCATCATCCTTGTTCTGGTCATTACTAACATGGGTGACCGTTGCTCTATACCAAAAGTCAGCTCCTCCCTGGCTAGATCTGACCACAAACTAATCACCTTGGAAATCCACATCCCTCTCTCCCCCCATGCAAAGGTAACCACCATGAAAAACTTCTCCAAAGCTAACTTTGGGCTCCTAAAAACAGAGGTGGCTAACTTCATGGCACCCATGCAAATGGAGAACAGCTGTATGACAGCCAAATCATAAACTAATGCCCTGTACGAACATGTAGACAAATGCATGGATCTCACCATACCCAATAGAACCAAGACGGTCTCCAAAAAAAAGGAAGCCAATCTGGTGGCCCCCTGCGATAATCAAACTCTACAACAGACGGGGGCAACTCATGCAAAATAAGATTAAGTCTCAAGACTGCATAAACTCCCTTATCAGCCTCAACAAAAAGTTGAGATCCCTCATCAAATCCTCTAAAGCTAGCTATGAAAACAGAATTGCAGCAGATAGTAAAGACAACCACAAGGCTTTCTATAGTTAAGTAAAGAATTTCCATGGAATACCCAGATTTGCTCGGAGCTGTTGCAAAATGGCACCTCCTATACCAAGCCAACAGATATTTCCAATATAATGGCAGACAGATTCAGTGCCAACTTTACCCCCCCTCCCAAGGACCAATCACAATATCAGTAGATTGCCAGATACCCAGTATTACTGATGCACAGGTTAAAACAGCACTGTCCAAGGCCAAGAATACAGCTTATATGGGAACCGACAATATCCCTGGCTGTGTTCTACATGAACTACAGAGTGAACTGGCACCTCACCTGTGTGCCCTGCTCAATCACAGTCTCAGCTCAGGCTTTGTCCCTACTGAATGGCGCACCACTACAGAGAAGGAGCAACTACATACCCTGAGAACTATTGCCCCATTTTCCTGACAAGTCTGATATGCAAAGCTATGGAGCGCATCATCATGGACCTAATATACAAGGATATAGGGAATCTCCAAACTCTGGATCCCACACAGTTTGGTTTTGTGAAGAGTAGATCATGCTTGCTCAACCTGGTCGACTTCTTTGAGTCAGTCATCAGAGCTCTGGATGAAGGTAATGTGGTTCATACAGCCTACCTTGATCTGGCCAAGGCCTTTGATACCATTCGCCTCAGGAATCATAGAAAAAGTCATTAAGCTAGGCATCAATGCCTATATCACTAGGTGGGTTGCAAACTGGCTCATAGATAGAACCCACAGTGTGAAAGTAGCTGACTCCAAATCAGACTGCCGACCAGTCATGAGTGGAGTCCCACGGAATTCGGTCCTGGGTCCTCTCCTGTTTGGTATCTACTTCTCTGACATCCAGGCCAACATGAATGGGCTCTGGCTGACAAAGTTCGCAGACGATTGCAAGTTGGGAGCCATAATTAACTCAACAAGTGATGTTGACATTCTACAGAAAGGCCTCACTGTGACCAACGACTGATGTCAGAACCATGTCCTTAAGCTCAATGCCAAAAAATGTGTTGTCATCCCCTTTGGGGAAAAACCCGGTTCCCATGAATTACCACATCGATGGTAGTCCACTGAACATAGAAGGTGTCGTAAGAGATCTGGGAACACAGGTTGACAGCAACTTCTCTTTTGACCACCACATTGCCACTGTGGTCAGAAAGTCCTTCTATGTGGCACATCTCATTACTAAAGGTTTTGCATTCAGGAAGAAAGAAGTCATTGTCTCTCTCTACTCTTCCCTCATAAGGCCAATCATTGAGTACAATGCCCCATTTGGCATATACCTCACTAGACAATTGCAACAACTGGAGAGGCTGCATAAGTACCTTACAAAGAGGATCCTAGGCCTAACACACTTGTCCTATATGGACAGACTCAAAAAACTCCAATTATTCTCTGTCTCATATCTCCTACTTAGAGGCGATCTCTGCTTGACTTACAAAGCCATGTCTGACCCAGCTCTGTTAGAAATGCTACAGCTAAAGAAATCCCAATCCCTCCACACTACACATTCCAGAGACCTTAACCTCATTACCAGAATCAACAGAACAAGTTGGAGGGACAGGTTCATAACTCAGAGACTGCCCATGCTATGGAATAGACTTCCCATACATGCCAAGCGGAGCACCTCACTGGCCCTCTTCAAGTGAAATCTTGATAAGGGGATGGGAAATAGAAAATTCACCCTGGGGATCACTCCAGTGGCTCTACTTGATATAGGCACTGGGAACTAAGGTCGGGTGGCACAATGTCAGGGTAATCCTATGGGCTAGGCTTGCAAAAGCTCCAGAGCCATTAGCCTAGTACACACCTATGAACCTATTTTGCCCATCCTCCACATATTTCTATAAGCTATTAAACCCCCAGCATAATAAATAAGAATCTCTTCTTGCCTACATGGCCAATATTAAAGCAAAAACTATTATTTTGGATGGTGACTGTTTTATAGTAACAGAAGCTACTGCTAGAGATATGACAGCTATGATGGGTTCTCTATTTTTTCCTTCTGTACTACATTGGGACACCAGGCAAACAAATGAATGAGAGATGTATGCAATTAATCAAGGTACAAAAGCATCTTATAAACAACACATTTGCTTCTCCTTTTACATGGTCCAACACCCTTTCAAATATATAGGTATACAAATTGGGTCTATATTATAATCGCGAAAGTTTAATAGTTAGAATGCATAAACATCGAACTGTTTGCATCAAACTATTAAATGATCAAACACCTATAAAAATATTTTTAGGACCAAAAAAAAAAAATTAAATAGTGTAGGTAGGGGGCAAGCCCCTCCCACACACCCCACTACTTAAATATACCAACTCCGAGACTGCGCTACAGTGTAGGAAAAAGAAATCTTCCCTTTCTGCACCATACTCCATTAAAGAGCTATCTCAGAGTTGGTATATTTAAGTAGTGGGGGGTGTGGGGGATGCAGGGGGGCTTGCCTAAACACCCTTTACTTTTTTTTTTTTTTACAGGGTCTACTAGAATTTCAGTGGTTTAATGTTTCGATCACTAAAGTTCGATATTTAGTGATTCGAAGCATTAAACCTTCGAGGTTCTAATATAGACCTACACAAATCTACCTGTGCATGCCTTACATTGACAGTCACCATCTACAAGCTGTGATAGGACCATTTCCTCTCTGTTATCTACTATTCTAAAAAGTTATGCCAATTGGCCTATTTCTTACCAGCATGAGGGGGATAATCAGTCATATCTTCCTGGGCGGTGAGAGTTTATTTTTATGGAACAGACAGGCAGGCCTACTAATTGTGTGGAATGCCCTTACCCACCTGTTTGTGTGGAATTCCCTTACCCACCTGTTTCTCATGAGTTTGCAAGTTGCTGCTAAAGGGTGCAGATTGCCCATACATAGTACCTCTGCCTGAGTGCAGCAGGGGATAAGTAGATCTATTACTGTGAATAATGTACCTGCCATTTTTGGGGTGAGGTAAATCCACTAACCTGAGACTGCTCCCTTTCCCAGGATAGGTGAGCTGGTTATGACCACTCACTGACACTGCTCAGTGCCATGTCCCTCTAGCACTTGCAATAGTAGTCAATCTTGGGTCATCTGGGTCATATTCTAGGCTTTATCCTTCTTCACCATGGGGCTGGGAATCCCACTGTATTTTTTAGTAAACAGTCAAGATTTTTATATATAAATGTGACACAATTATTAATGTTTCAGCAAACTTCACACAGAGTACCATTTTTTGTCAAACTGCTAAAAGTGCCTTCCTTTACTTTAACCCATGCTTTAGTAACTATTCTATATAACTGGCAGTGTTGTTGATCACTGACTTTCGAGTATAGGTAGGAAATCATTACTCTCATCTTTTTCATTGAAGTTCACATATTTGAACATCACATTGCTGCTGCTGTGATTGTAAAACCTTGTGTGCAGATACTGCAAAATAGTGTATTCCTGCATTAAGTGTAGATTGCCATTTGACAGCATTGTATTTGCAGTAAGGAATTCACTGATTAATTGATGAAGTCTTTTTCTTCTGATCATATTGCAATCGATGGAATGAATAGAATAAGTGAAAGGAGTGCAGGTAGCTGAAGAATATTTTGCAATTGATTCCCTACCTCCCTCCATCCTTCCTTCCTTCCTTCCTTCTTTTAGTGTCTGATTACCTGCTTTATCAAACTCATGGTCACTGAAGAGCCTGAGCCTATCTCTGCAATCACAAACAATACAGCAGGGGAGCCACAACTTTTTGAAATAAAAATTACTTAAAGAAGGAAATGTGATTGTTTTTTTAAATTTTTGTCCACTGCAACAACAGAGTTTGTTATACTATAGGACAGGCTGAGATATCACTTTCCTGAAAAAAAAATAGCGACTGTTAGCATATAAAACAGTAGCAGAATATCATTTTATTTGTTATAAAATGAGCCATTAAAACTAAATTAAGATGTAGAACTTCGCATCAAAATCAGTTGCAACACCTACCTTATAAACTTCATCCTCTCCTTAGCTAAAGGGAACAATTCCATCCCACCGTCTCTTAACCTAATGTGGAAACTAACAACTCTTTTGACCTCAAACCTGTCCCAACTAACATCATAAGAATGATGCTGAAAAAACTGAAACCTTCAGCCTTAGCAGCTGTTCAAATCCCCAATGAGTACCTCAAACTTTAAGCTGATGCTGTAGCTCTGCCTATCTCCATTCTGGTAAATAGGTCCATAGCAGAACAATATGTCCCAAAATTATGAAAAATTTCCTATATCACCCCTCTACATAAAAGAGGAACATCAATAGAATTAAACAATTACAGACTCATAGCCATCCTTTCTCCCTGTGTGAAAATTCTGGAAAAATGTATACATGCTCCATTACTAAAACACCTGCTATCTCACAACCTTATTTCTCACTCCCAACATGGTTTCAGTCCAAAACACAGCACCACCACAACCCTAATTAATTTATCTAACACCATCAACCAACTCAGAAATTCAAAAAAGCAAGTAGCATCAATCTCTTAGACATGTCAAAAGTGTTCAGCACTGTCTCCCATCAGAAACTCCTTAATACTCTTGCCTCACTAAACCTATCAAAGACTTCCCTTTCCTGGTTCCTAAGCTATCTTTCTGACATACAACAATCAGTACGATGGAAATCTGAACTCTCACCACTTCTGCCTGTCTCAGTCGGAATCCCCCAATGATCCATACTAGGGCCCCTTGTTTTCACCATCTTCTTTAATGATCTAGCCTCATCCACAACACAAGCTAAAGTATGCAGATGGTTCAACTTTAAACTGCTCAGCAGATACATTACCAGACCTCCAGAAAGTAGCTCAACAAGCTTTTAATGATATCAAAACATATCTAAGTAAATCAGAACTAATCCTCAACCCCAAAATCACCAAACAAATGAGCAACACTATAACAAAATCAGATGGACTGAACGTGAATTACTGCTCGTACGACAAGGACTTATATGACTTGAGCATACAAAACTCCTCAACGTAGCTATCGACAACAAACTCATGGCCAACACATAGCCATCACAATTTAGAAAGCTCAAGTTAAACTTGTCTCACTGTACAGAAGCAAGCCATTCCTCACTGACAATACCAGACAAACCAATTCCATAACCTTTCTCCTCTCTACACTCCTTTATGTTTCCCCCCTCTTTACTAATTTAAAAAATAAATCAGACTTAATCGAATTGTAAACTTGCTACAACAAAATAGCCTGCTTCACAGCCATCCTTCCCCACCAAGCCCACCATTGTATTGCTCTACTTAAATTAAATTGGCTTGAGCTAACTAGCTTTCTCCATCTCTACCAACTTAAATTCGCACACAATATCATCTTCTACCCTGACAATTGCCCTTCCTTCAAGGAACTTGTTCTCTACTCATGCCCATGAAGTCTAAGATCTGCAGACAACAACTTGCTTACAGTTAACAAAGCTAACAACGCTCAAAGTGAAGCCCTATTCTCAAATTAACAACCAAATTATGAAACTGTCTACCCCACATCCTCCAAAACACACTTGAATCTACCAGTTTCAAACAACTACTATTTGAACATCTACCCAAAAACTGGCATTACTCCTGCGCCAAACCTGAATGACAAGATATCTATAACTCTCTCACCATACTGTCCACTTCGTACCTCATTTTCTCCCTCTCCTCGGTTTTACTACTGCTCATAAAAAAAAAAATATATATATATATATATATATAAATCTCATTTGTTCATAACTATGTACACAGTACTAATTTTATTATTCCTGCAACGATCCTTACTGAAATGCTTGTGTGAATTTCTTTTTTGAACTTATCTACTATAAAACAATATTGAATATTTCTTTTGTATAGACTAACTGGATGATGTGTATTGTGCATCTTGCTATAGGTATACTATTGTACTATCTAATTATTGTAGTCTGTTTATATTTCTGTGGAGCTTTTTGCCCCAGCCCTCCTCTGAAAATGGGCTTCTGGCCCAGTTGGACTTTCCTGGTAAACAAATGTAAATCAATCAATAAATAAAAAATAAAAAATAAATAAAAGCTCTCAATTTGTCACAACTGGATAAAATACACTTGCCCAGTTTGTGAAATATTGAAATGAAAAATATATTTCTATGCCCTGCTCTGCTTACCTTAGTAAGAAATACATTTGATGCATTTAAAGAATCACATTATGAAAATTAAGTGGCTTGACAAGCACTCTGCAAGTTGGTCAGACAGTATGACATTCCTGAGCTACTCCATGCCCAGCTAACCATGGGAAAAATCCATTACCATATTCTTGCTAGCTACAGGTCCCGCACTATGAACCAGAAAACCCATACTTCGTACCTTAAGTTACTAGAATCACTCACCATACAACCCAAAACTATACTCATGGGTGATTTTGTCTACCTTCCATTAATTGGGAGGCATATACAACCACTAACATGCAGGCCCAATGATTTCTTGACTTTGTAAATTTAAATGCCCTGGAGCAGATAGTCTGCATTCCCACTAGGAGAACAAATATCCTAGATCTGGTATTCACAAATATGGGAGAGTGTTGCACCCCTCCTAATATAATGTACTAACTAGTAAGATCAAATCACAAAGCGGTGTCCCTTGAAATAAAGGTAAATCAAGTCCTCCATCTAACCCCAAAAACTTTAAGAACTTCTCTAAGGTAATTTACCCCCTATTAAGGGATGGCATAGCTAGTTTCCAAGCTCCCCGAAATCCAGAAAATTCAGAAACCTATGCAAAGGCATGTACAAAAGCCCTGTATGACCATGTAAATAAATGTATAAAAATAGCATTACCAGACTGAAATAAACCCAGGTCAAACTGGAAAAACAAGTCACCCCGGTGGACCTGTAGTATGAATAGGTTGTAAAACAAAAGATAGAAAATCCTGTTGAGATGTAAGAGGGAATGTCACAACAGAGAACTAAGTCCCTCATTAGTCAAAACAAGCAAATCAGGGTACTAGTCAAGTCTCTGAAAGCATTCTTTGAGGTAAAAATCGCCTTCAAACCTAAGGATAACCATGAGGTATTTTTCAGTTATGTCTGCAATCTTAAGGGCAGCATCCAGCAATGTACAGAATTAGCTGTAGATGGCATCACCTATACTCAGTTGGAAGGCATAGCAAATCTGCTGGCCAACAAATTTAGCTCAAATTTCCCCTCCCAATCACTCTCAGTTGTCTCCCAAAAATACCCTCTGTCACTCCATTGCCAATTATCACCAAAGAACAGGTTGCCACTGTGCTAAAAACATGGCTTCAATGGGGCCTGATAATATACCAGGTTGCCTTTTAAGCGGCTTAAATCAGAACTTATCAAGTACATTAGAATTTGTATTTAACCACAGTCTCCGGACTGGCTTTGCCCCAGTAAAGTGGAGGACAGCAACAGCCATCCCTCTGCTTAAATAGGGACCACCTACTTATCTGGAAAATTACAGTCCCATAAGTCTGTCTAGTGTTATATGTAAGGCCATGGAAAGAATAATCATGGACCTGATAAATACTGACTTAGAAAACTTCTAAACACTAGACCTGATGCAATTTGGCTTTGCCAATGTTAGTTCAAGTCAACTAAAGGTGGTGGATTTCTTTGAAAAAGTCACCAAGGCCATGGCTGAGGGCAAAACAGTACATATTGCCTACCTCAATCTGGTCAAGGCATTTTACACAATTCCCTACTCAGGTATTTTAAATAAACTCACAAAACTGGGCATATATCCCTATGTCACCAGATGAATAGCCAGTTGACTTATGGAGAAGACACATGTTGCTAAAGAGGCTGAATCCAGATCGATCTAGAGGCCTATTACTGGTGGTGTGCCACAGGGCTCGGTACTGGGACCACTCCTGTTCAGAATATATGTTTCTGAAGACAAGATAAATGTGGAATACCTCTGGATGACAAAGTTTGCTGATGACTGCAAGCTGAGGGCAATCAACCATGTAAATATCGTTCAAGAGGGTCTAGAGCAGGCAACTGATTGCAGCCAAAACCATGGCCTAAACCTAAATGCAAAAAATGCATTATCATACCCTTTGGGAAGTCAAATACCCCTGATAATTGCAACATCAATAGCATGCCCGTTAGAGTGGATTCAGAGGTAAAAGGTCTAGGTATGCAGATAGATAGTTACGTGAACTTGGACCACAATGTGTCCACATTGGAGAGGAAATCCTTTTATGTGGCACAACTTACAAGTAAATGTATGGCATCCAGATCCAAGACAATTATTGTCCCATTGAACATAGCCCTCATTAGACCAATAATCGAATATGGTACACCATTTGGTATGTATTTGCCTAGGCATTTTACAGCAGCTGGAGTGATATCAGAGGTTCCTCAAAAAGAAAATATAGGGTGTAAACAACATCAACTATGTGGATAGACAAAAAGCCATATCCCTTTATTCTGTCTCCTACCAACTATTAAGGGGTGACCTATGCCTGACACACAAGGTGCTCACAAATCCAGCCCTGATGGAGCTGTGGCACATCCACAAATCCAACAGTATGATGATCACCCAGTCTAGGGCTCTAAGCTTAGTTAGCTACTCAAACAAAATATACTTGAGAGACAGATATGTGTCTCAGAGATTGTCCCTTCTTTGGAACAGGCTTCCTATTCACATTAAGTAGAGCCCTTCCCTGGCTCTCTTTAAATGTAGTTTGTATCAATGGATGATCACAGATTCACACATGGGGTAGTGCCTCTGTCCCATATAGCTGGGGCAATCTGTAAGAAACAATGCACAGGCACAAAGCCATGCCATCCTCTTACCCCAAGGGGCCATATATTGGGTAAAATCGGGTTATAATGGCTAGGCTTGTAAGGACCCTTAAGCCATTAGCCTAGTAATCTCATATGAACTTATGAGCCTATGAATATACCTCAAATATTAATAGGCAAAATATATGAACAACGTTACCAATACCCTAAATTTCTCTATTAGCATAATTATGAAAACTGTGGTCATTCCAATGTGTAAATAGATTTATTTATTTTATTTTATTTTACATTTGTTGACTGGGATAGTCCGACTGGATACTTGTTCATTTGCAGCAGAGGCCCGGGGAGAAATGCTCCAAGGTGCAAACAAGAATACATTGCATGCGACTTAAAACAAAAATATACAGAGACATTATTTACAGATTTTAAAAAAAAAAACGACATTATTTACAGATTATTTCAGACATTATTTACAGATTATTTCAGAAAAAGAAACAAGTGATACATTTAGTAATCAGCAGATGTATGTAAGCTAAGGAGCTAGGATTCTCAAGATGGTTAAGAAAGACTGGTATAATTACTTTTGAGTAATAGTAGATGTGTTAGGATTAGAACAGGGGCAAGACCAGTGTGACTTAAAGTATTGTTTTAGACTATTTTTTAATCAACTTATGGAAGGTTCTAGAGTAATACCTGCTGGTAGGGAATTCCAAATTTTTCTAATACAGTTAGCAAACAGAGAGTCACCGGCTGAATTATTAGCTTTGATAGTTTGGAAGAGCATTTTTTTTGATGATCGAAGTGTACCAAGGTTGCTGTAAGGGTAAATTATGGGTTTGAGTGCTGGTGTTTTGTTAGGTAGCAACTATCAGCTGGTTGAGCTGAATGAGGTGAGATAGTTCTAACCACCCAAGAAATCTTAGGTTAGTACAGTGGTGTGTTTTGTAGGGCATACCAGTGGCAAATCTGGCTATGTGATTATAGCAGGACGATAGTTTATTGAGTTCTATTTTACCTAGGATAGTCAGTAGAGGGGAAGCACAGAGTAAGGTCAAGAGTAAGTGTGAGCGGGCAATTGCAGTATGAGCAGGTGGGGTAAGGAAAGGCTTGATCTTGTAAAGTGACCCAAGTTTTTTATTGATGGTTTTAATAGTTTTGTTGATGTGTAGATTGTTGTTGATAATGACTCCTAATAGTTTTGTATCGGAGTCTGGCGAGATAGTGGTACCATTATTAGAGTATATAGAAAAGGATAAGGGGTTAGACCTGTTGGTGAGGGAGAAAGTTAGCAACTTTGTTTTATTAGGATTTAAGATCAAACGGTCATCAGACAGTCATTTTTCAACTGTGTTAAAAGTATTCTGGGATTTTGTACACAGATCTGACTGAGAGGAAGCCGAACATAACAGAGTGGAGTCATCCACATATTGAATACAAGTTGCATCTGGGATGGCAGTGTAGAGATCACTGACAAAGATAGAAAACAGAAGAGGACCCAGTTTTGATCCCTGGGAGACACCCAGAGTATTTGGTAAGAGAGTAGAAAGTTTATTCTGCCATAGGACAGCCTGCTGTCTGCCATACAAATAAGATTGGAACCAGTGGAGAGCAGTGATATCTAAGTAGATAGTTTTTAGGGTCTGAATTAGTAGTTGGTGATTGACCATATCAAATGCCTTGGAGAGGTCCAAAAAGAGGGCTGAGGATAATTTGTTATTGTTACGGTTGTGGTTAATGGTATTAGAAAAGGCAAGGAGGGCTAAGGTGGTACTGTGATGAGGCCTGAAACCATTCTGAGAGTTTGCCACTAAATTGTTTTGAGTAAGATGGTGCATCAACTGTACATGGATGCATTTTTCCATAATTTTGGCAAGTGGTGACAGTATGGCTATTGGTCGAAATTTAGATAGTTCAGTGGAAGTACCACCTGTATGGAGTGGCATCACATAGGATATTTTCCAGATGGAAGGAATGGAAGCTTCTGCTATGGCGAGTTTGACAAGAATGGAAACTGGGTATGCTATAGCATCAGCAGCTTTTTATAGATATTCAGCAGAGAGAAAATTGGCTGACAAGGTAGCAGGTTTTAATTTTTTGAGTAAATCTTGGATAAATGAAGTAGCAACTAGTAGGAATCTCAAAAATGGAGAACATCGACATCTGTGCAGTGACAGAGACCTGGTTCAAGGCTCCAGAGAGCACCCCTGCATTACCGGGCTATAATTCATACCACACCTTTCTGCCACCTAACTTGGACTGAAGCACTAAAGGTGGAGGCGTGTCCATATTCATTAAGAATATTCACACCTCCAGGCTAGTTGCTCAGCATAATGCATCCGAGATTATGCAAGTGCGACTAACTCTGGGCAAGACCTCAATCCAAATTGTAACTTGCTACAGATCCCCAACCATGCCCAAAGATTCCCATTCCTCATTTCTTGATACACTGGAAAATATTGTGGTACAACCAAACACCCTAATAATGAGCAATTTCAACTACTCCACCAATGACTGGGAGAACTACTCATTTACCAACTCTTTTGCTCAACGTTTTCTGGAATTCATAAATTCCAATGCCTTAGATCAACTTATCCACACCTCCACCAGGGGCAGCAATATCCTAGACATGGTCATTATCAACATGGGTGACCAGTGTTCCACACCAGAGGTCAATTCCTTGTTGGTGAGATCTGACCACAAGTTAATCACCCTAGACATCCACAACCCGCTCCACCCCCCATTAGGGAAACCACCGTAAAACATTTCTCCAAAGCCAACTTCACACTTCTTAAGACAGAAGTGGCAAACTTTATGACACCCATGCAGACGGACAATGGAGGTACGACTGCTGAATCCTACACAAATGCACTTTAAAAGCACTTACACATGTGCATGGATCATGCTATCCCTAACAGAACCAAGATGCTATCCTCCAAAAAAAAGAAATCCAATCTGGTGGTCCCCTGCCATAAACAAACTCTACAAAAGAAGAAAGAAACTGTTGCAAAAAAGAGTAAAATTCCATGATTGAAGGAACTCCCTGGTCAGCCGTAGTAAGAAGCTAAGATCCCTCATAAAATCCTCCAAACCTACTTACGAAAACAAAATTGCCACTGATTCTAAAGACAACCACAAAGCATTCTATAGCTATGTCAAGAATCTCAATGGCAACATGCAGATCTGCTCTGAGTTACAGCACAGTGGCACTAAATATACAGAACCAACTGATATTGCCAACATCCTGGCAGATAGGTTCAGTGCTAACTTTACCCCACTCTCACCCCCTAAAAGGCCCATCTCCATACCTAAAGAATGCAAAGTTCCTGTAATCATGCCTGCACATGTAAAAACTACACTCTCCAAAGCCAAGAACACAGCATCATTGGGACCTGACAACATCCTAAGCTGCGTTCTACATGAACTGCAGAATGAACTGGCACCCCACCTAAGTACCATGTTTAATCATAGCCTCACCTCAGGCTATGTGCCCACTGAATGGTGCACAATGACGGTTATCCCACTCCATAAAGTGGGAGCCACCATGGACCCCAAGAACTACTGCCCCATTAGCCTAACCAACCTGGTGTGCAAAGCCATGGAATGTATCATCATGGATCTTATACACAAAGACATTGGTAATCGTCAAATTCTGGACCCCACCTAATTTGGCTTTGTAAAAGGCAGATCATGTCTCCTAAACCTGATAGACTTCTTTGAAGCAGTCACCAAAGCCATAGACAAGGGCAAGGTGGTTCACACAGCCTATCTAGATCTTGCCAAGGCTTTTGACACCATCCCCCACTCTGGAATTATAGATAAACTCACTAAATTAGGTATAAATCCCTATGTCATCAGATGGGTTGCCAACTGGCTCACTGACAGAAACCACACTGTGAAAGTAGCAGACTCCATATCCGACTTCAGACCAGTGACAAGTGGAGTACCACAGGGTTCATTCCTGGGTCCTCTCCTCTTTGATATCTACTTTTATGAAGTACAGGCTAACACAGAAGGTCTTTGCCTAACAAAGTTTGCAGATGACTGCAAACTAGGAGCCATAATCAAAACTCTTAATGATGTGGACATCCTACAAAAGGGCCTCATGGAGACAGATGCCTGGTGTGAAAGCCATGGCCTCAAGCTCAGTGCCAAAAAGTGCATTGTCATCCCCTTTGGTAAATACTCTGTACCCATCAGCTACCACATAGGTAGTAGTCTACTTAACACTGAAAGTGTGATAAGAGACCTTGGGACACAGGTGGACAGTAGTCTCTCCTTTGATAATCACATCGCCACAGTAGTCAGGAAATCCTTCTATATGGCACACCTCATCACAAAAGGTTTCTCATCCAGGAACAAAGAGGTCATTGTTCCCCTCTACTCGTCACTCATTAGACCCATTATAGAGTATAACACCCCTTTTGGTATGTACCTCACAAGACATTTACAGCAACTGGAAAGGCCACAGAAATGCCTCAAAAAGAGGATTACCAGCCTCAAACAGATGCCCTATGCAGACCGTCTCAAAAAACTCCAGCTTTACTAAATCGCATATTGCCTGCTCAGAGGCGATCTCTGCCTAACATACAAAGCCATCTCAAACCCAGTGCTGTTGGACATGCTCAACTTAAAGAAATACCAATCCCTCCATGCTACACACTCTAGGGACCTAAACCTTGTCACTACAATAAACAGAACATGCTGGAGGGCTAGATTCCTGTCCCATAGACTTCCCATACTCTGGAACAAACTACCTATCTATATCAAACAAAGCTCTTCATTAGCACTCTTCAAGAAAAATTTTGATGACTGGATGAGAAATAGGAAATTCACCCCGGGATCACTTCTGCAGCTCTGCTCGACAGGGACACAGGAAAATAATTTTCTTGGATGGCAAAAGTCAGGGTACCTTTTTGGCTAGGCTTATAAAGGCCTGAGGGCCAATAGCCTATTACCTACCTATGAAGCTATGAACCTATAAGAGATTTGGGTATCAGGAATTGGCTGATTTGTACTGGAGCAGCTAGGGGGTAGTTGACTAGTTAGGGATTGGATAGTTTCGGAGAAAAAAATGGTTAAATATGTTAGTGACATCCTTGGGTGATTTATCATTGGTGGCTGCAGGGGATGGGGTAGAGGTTTGGCTTGCTTGCACTAATTATAATTGCCCAGAATTTACAGGGGTTGTTTTGATTTTTCTGTTGTAAATGGTAGTAGTAGTTTTTCTTATCAAGTAAGACATATTTTTTGCTTTCATTTCTTAGCTGCCAGTACTTTATTTTGTCTGGGGGGTTGTGGTACGCCATAGGGCCAAGGCTTTGTTTCTGAGGGCAATTTTAGATTTGGTATCTTTGGTAAGCCATGGAGCAACTTTTGATTTTCTTCTAGTGGAGCACATGGGAACATGGAAATCCAGGATCTTGAGGAATTTATTGTTAAAGTAGGCTACAGATTCATCTAGGGGTAGTTGTTTTAGTATTGACCAGTTACATGCTTTAAGTTAATCATGGAATTTGGCAAGGTAAAAGTTCTTCTTGGTCCTTATTGTTCTGAGAATGGACTGATGGGGAAAGATGGCTTTATACTTAATTATATAGAAAAGAAAGTGGTCACTTAGGTCATCAGGAAGGGTTCCTGAAGTGTACAATTGGGGATGGGAGTTAATAAGTATCCAGTCTAGTATACTTTCCTTAAGACTAGGTTTAGCTATCCTGGTCAGAGTGGAAATGGTTTGTGTAAACTCATATAGGTTAATGTGGGTGGAGGAGATTCTGAGGGACAGGTGTTCCAGTCAATGTTGCAATCTCCAAGTACAATGGTTTCCTGAGGGCAGGTACTAGATAATGAATTGAGGATACATTCTAGGGTGGTTACATTATTCCCTAGAGGAATGTACACACAGACAATCCTTATACATTTGTTATTGTTTATTTGAATTTTGGTGGAGAGAATTTTTGCATTGTTTGCTTGGGGAGGATGTATGGGGTCCATAGTGACATTGAGAGTAGATTTATAAATTACAGCTACTCCATCTCCTTTCCTAGTAATTCTATCTAACCTAAGAATATTATATCCAGGTGGAAGAATTTCAATGTCAGAGGTTAATAGTTTTAGCCAAGTTTCTGTTAGACAGAGTATGTCAGGGGAATGGATGGCTAGGAGGGTATATAGTTCATGCACTTTGTTATTGAGGTGACAGATCAGTAGTTAGTTGAGCCGATTAATAGATGTTGTTTTGGTGAGGTAACTTGTGTGGGAGCCAGTTTTGTTAAAAGTGGGTTGGCCTGGGTTTGGATGAATGTCACTATCAGTTATGAGGTTATGGTGTAAGTGTAGTATAAGCTTCAATAATTTGTTTATTAGTTTATGATAGTGTCTGGTTTTAGACCTGATTTACCTAACATGAGTAGGGTGATAGTTTATGCAGGTAGTGATGTTTACTGCTGGGCTGTATATTAGGTGGTCTTTTAGATTGTAAAATATTAGGGTGGATGTTTGGTATTTTGGGTATTTGAATTCTAGGCCATACTGGTTTTCATAAAATGTGAGTAGGTAAGGAATAAGCATGAAGGAGAATAATGAGAGTAATACCATTATGTTGGGTGGTGACATTATGGACTTTGGTGACTACATAATTAAATGGGTTATTACCAGTATGTATGAGGATGATAGAGAAAGTAATGGTAGGAGGCAGTAGGAATGTAATTGGGAGATAAGGCCAATTGGTTGTTAGTAAAGTTGGAGTGGTTAAGCTTGCTATAAATGTAAAATCCTTGGAACCAAAAGCAAAAACAGCACAACGCCACAAGCTCACGACCAGAGATATCACCAGGAACCGGATAGCTTTTAAAAAAAAAAACTCTGCTTTAATTAAATGTAAAATCCACAAGTAAAATGCTCACGAAAATTATTGAAGAACACAAACTTCAGTCAAGCGCTTTCGCCCGGGCTCTCCCAGGCTTTATCAAGACAAATTCATGATCAATCAAAACAATCTATAAAGAAACGAACATCTTAAGTATTAATTTATATTTAGGAAACAAGATTTTTTAATTTTTATTTTTAACAATGTGATTTACAAATTTATTATGATCAATTAATATTTAGTAGTTTTTAAAGCTAAATATTTGAAACACAAGAATATTCATTATATTTATTATATTCAATATTATTATTCAGTGTATTTAATAAAATAGAATTTTAATAAGAAATTTTAAAAATAGTTTTAGTTAGGTATAAGTGGGACCCTTAATATGCTACAAAATGCAAAGATGACAAAAGATACTTAAGATGTTCGTTTCTTTATAGATTGTTTTGCTGCTGCTGTATTCTCTGTTTCTGCTATTGTTATTAATAATAATTATGTACCTTTAAATAACAGGAGACTATGAATTAATGGGATTGCTCTAAATAATTAATTGTATAATTGATTATATGAGTGGTGAAGTTATAAATTGAATGCACATTGATCATGAATTTGTCTTGATAAAGCCTGGGAGAGCCCGGGCGAAAGCGCTTGCTATAAATGTAGCAACACTGGGGGTGGGTGGAAATTGGGGGTAGGGTGAGACACGTAGTGAGCCCTTGGGTGAGTGGAGCTGGGCTTTAAATGAAACCACAAGGATTTTAGAGCCAAGGATGAGTAATGAATGGAAATTAAGTAATCTAAAACTTTCACTGTGCTCTTTATGCAACTTGTCATAAAGGACACTTACTTTATGGACTAACGGATGTAATTTTTGACGTTCTAACCCAATTATACTGGTTACAAGGAATTGCACTCTATGGCCACTAGGAATCAGCTGTAGTAAGCTGCAAAAGTTAGCCACACTATAAAGGTTAAGGGGCCTGAACTAACAATGAGGGACACCCATTTGGTGCTGTAGACCCAATTCAGCATATATAGCTATACAGCAGAATAATTTTATAGATTTATTAACCTTAGGAATTTTAAGTAGTGGGACTGTTTTAAGTCAGTTATTCAGTTTGGTAGGCAACAGAGTAGCGTCCTTCTGGTGGATCAAGCTTTTCAGGATAGCAATGGAGGGGAGAGCACCTGGGAGGGATAGACAATTAGAGGAATACAAGTATTAAGCTAAACATTCTTAAATATCTAATCAAACATATAGTAGAGTAGTAGACCTAACTAGAGAATCTCTATGCACCTACACTAGTAGATTTGAGGAAACAATCTATTACAAAAGAAAAAAGAGTCTTTCATTAATTGAATATAGCAGGTGAACAGTTTTAGGTTCTAGGCTGTTGTAGGTGTAAGATAAATATGCTTTTAAGTGAAGCAGAACATTAATTCTAATCCCAATTCTTTATTTATTTATTTATTTATTTTATTTTATTTTATTTACATTTGTTGACCGGGATAGTCCGACTGGATATATGTCCATTTTCAGTGGAAGCCTGGGGAGAAAAGCTCCACATATCAAAAAAGAGACAGTACATACATTACTGAGTGATAAACTCAGGCAGACATGTTTAGAAAAATATAGACAAAGAATACAGGCAGATATCAATATACACAATGTGCAGACTTACATCTGATTGGCAAAGATGTATCAGAAAACGTGAACATAGAATACAATCAGATCTCATAATTCACAATGCTTAGACATTCAAATGCTATGAGGCATAGATACTTGGCTAAACAGCAGGTTGGGTAGCAAGACATGTATTAGTGAAGTTACTAGGTTTAGAACAAGAGCACAGCCAATGAGATGTGAGGTATTTTTTGAGTTCTCTTTTAAATTGGGGTAGTGAGGTTTCCTTGGTAATGGTAGTAGGGAGTAAATTCCAGATTTTACTGGTTGAGTTGGCAAATATAGCATTGCCTGCACAGTTGTTGGATTTTTGGGTCAGTATCATTAATTTATCAGCTGAGAGTAATGACCTGGTGGCACAATGAAGGGTGAGAATATTTTTGAGGGCAGGGGTGTTATCAGGTTGATGGAGTATTTTATGTGCTACTATAAGCTGGTTGAACTGTAGAAAGGTAAGATACTCTAGCCATCCCAGTGCTCTGAGGTTCTGACAATGGTAGGTCCTAAAAGCCATGCCAGTAGTGAATCTGGCTATATGATTGCAACATCCTGATAATTTGTTGAGATCAGTTTTGGATAGGTTGGTTAGTACATCGGAGGCATACATAAGGGTAGAGAGGAGGTGTGATTTTTGCAATAGCTACCCTAGCTAGGGGAATGAGGAAAGGTTTGTCTCTGTACAGGGAACCAAGTTTTTTGTTGATGGACTTAATAGTGTGATAGACATGTTTATCAAATTTAAGGTTGTTGAGTATTATTAGTCCTAGAAGCTTTGTATGGTCATCAGGGGAGATAATAGTGTCATTGCTAGATTTGATGTTGAAGGAAGGAGGAGGAATTCTATGGTTAGGGAGAAAAGTAGTAGCTTAGTTTGGTTAGGATTTAGAAACAGGTGGTGATTAGCTATCTATGTTTCTACCATGCTGAAAGTGGTCTGGGTAAGAGTTAGAGGTTGTGTAGGAGAGGAGGCAGAGCATATTAGCGTTGAGTCATCTGCATATTGGATGCAGGTAGCTCCTGGGATGGTGGTGTGCAGATCATTGATAAAAATAGAGAAAAGAAGAGGACCTGGTATGGACCCTTGTGGGATACCTAGGGTTAGAGGAAGTTGGGATGACAACTTGCTGTGCCATAAGACAGCCTGCTGTCTACCCTTTAGATAGGAGTGAAACCTTTGCATTGCATGTTAGTCTAAACCGATGGTTTGTAGGGTATTGAACAGTAGCTGATGGTTGACCATATCAAAAGCTTTTGAGAGATCTAGGAACAGTGCTGAAGATAGTTTGTTGTTGTTATGATGAAGATTGATGACATCAGAGAAAGATAGAAGAGCCATGGTGGTACTGTGGAATGGCCTAAAGCCGTGCTGAAAGTCGTTGAGCTTTCGTTTTGAATAAGAAAGTGCATGATTTGTTTGTGTATGCATCTTTCCATGATTTTAGCTAGTACTGAAAGAATGGCTATAGGTCTAAAGTTAGATAATTCTATGGAACTTCCTCCTTTATGGAGAGGTATAACATGTGATATTTTCCATATTGCTAGGACGGATCCTTCTGAGATTGATCTATTGATCAGAATAGAAATGGGAAGTACAATGGCAGCAGCTGCTTTTTGAAGATACTCAGCTGGGAGGTGGTCGGCAGCTAGTGTAGTAGGTTTTAACTTTTTGAGTAAGGTCCGGATCAGGTTGGTAGGTACGGCTTGAAAGGTAAAGGTAGGTTGGGTGCTGGTTGGATCAGGACTAGATGTGCCAGAGCTGGTGTTTGTGTCCGATGGAGTGAGATGGGTAGCTAGAGACTGGATAGTTTCAGTAAAGAAGGAGTTGAAGCTGTTTGCAATTTCAACAGGATATTTATCAAGGGCAGCTGATGGGGTAGGAGTAGCGGAATGGCCTGGGTGGAGAAGATTGTTAATACCAGCCCAGAACTTTTGAGGTTTTAGCTGATATTTTTGTTGTAGGAGGGTGTAGTAATTTTTTTTTTGTCTAGAATGACAGATTGTTTTGGTCTGGTTCCTTACCTGCTGGTATCTTACTTGGTCCATAGGGGCTTTGGTAACATGCCACCTGGCCCAGGCATTGTTTCTTAGTTTAATTTTGGTTTTTGTTTCTTTAGATAGCCACGGTGCAACAGTGGCTTTTACATGGATGGTACAGGTAGAAGCATGGTGGTTAAGGATAGCCAGAAATTTGGTAGTGAAGTACTCAACTGCTTCTTGTAATGAGAGTCGCTTCAAGACATTCCAATTACATGCTTTTGAGTTAATTTTGGAAGTTGTCAAGGTTAAAGTTCCTGATGTTTCTTATAGTTTTGTAGGTGGGCTGGTTGGGAATGTCAGCTTTGAGCCTAATAATATAGCTAAGGCAGTGATCACTTAGATCATCGGGTAATGTACCTGACTTGTACTTTTGGGGGTGGCTGTTAATAAGTATCCAATCAAGGATACTATCTTTGACTCTATTTTTTCTAAATCTGGTGAGGGTGGCAATGATCTGAGTAAACCCATGGAGGTTTAAATGGGTGGAGGGAGTTTCAGAGGAACAGGTGTTCCAATCAATGTTAAAGTCCCCCAAGACAATGGTTTACTGGGGATAGTTAGAAGCAAGCCAATGTAAGATATTTTCTAGAGTATTATCATTCTTGCCGGGTGGAATATAAATGCAGACAATGTATCTGCATTTATTTTTGTTTATTATTAGTTTGGTGATGAGAATTTCTGCATTGCCAAACTGGGGTGGCTGTTGGGTGTCAGTTGTTATTGTTAGGGTAGACTTGTACAGTACAGCTACCCTGCCATCCTTCCTGGAGATCTGGTCCAGTCTAAGGATGTTGTACTTTGGGGGGGGGGTATTTTGTTATCTTTGGTTATTGGTTTTAGCCAGGTTTCTGTGAGGCAGAGGATATCAGGAGAGTGAACAGCTAAGAGTCCATTTAGGCTATGGATCTTGTTGTTTAGGCTTCTGATGTTGAGATGACAGACCAGAAATGAGTTTGGAAGTCTACAATCTGGGTAGTACATGTTGGATTGTTAGATGGTGTGCTTGGGTGTACTATTGTGGATAGGCCAGGGTTGGCGTGGATGTCTTCATCCTTCATAAGATTAAGTTTTAAGCTGCTTATGAGTCTTAAAAATGTGTTTATGATTTTTTCATAGCTTTTGGTTTTAAGCTAATGTAGCAGTATTTAGTTGGGTGATAGTAATTGGGGGGGGCGAGGAATTAGGAGAGGGGGTTGGTTATGTGGTGGATAAACTTATTAAATGCTGGTTTGGTGTCCGTTTGAGAGTTTGGGTATTGGATTTCAAGCTGCTGTACATATTCATAGGATCTTAGGTTATAAGGAATAAAAAGCAGGGTAGTAAGGGTAGCAGCATTAGTGTTTTAGCAGTACTCATAGTAAATTACTAGGGTAGGGTCTGTGTTGAGTGTATGTGATGGATAAATGATTAGAGAGAATATTTATCTTGCAAAACACGTGTTAGGCAGTTGTTTCTAATACAGCGACTCAGTGTCTGGTGGATTAGAAAAGAAAAACCTGAGTTTGCAAACAACTTCAGCACTATAAAATGTTCAGGTTTTATTGTGAACTTCAGCAATACAGTATATTGTGTTCTAGGCAAAAATGACTTTAAAATGCTGCTTTAAATGAAGCGACTCAGTGTCAGAATAATTTAGTAGTGAAATACTAAGACTGCGAACCAGAAACAGCACTCTCTATATTTAATTAAAATTAAGAACATGCAGTTTAGATTCTATGCGATCCAAATGGCACAGTCGTGATAATACAGGCTTCACAGCAGTAAACAGCATTGTTCTTCCATTTAAGTTAGTAATATACAGTAATTTTGGTCAGTCAACTATTCTTAGCCAAAATACAACTAGATTATACACATAAATGATGCCACTCAGGGAGATTTGTACTATACAACAAATATGAACGCTCAACTAATTTCAACCAAAAATAAGTATTTTATAGTCTTAAATGAAGCGACTGAGTTCAGAGCGGCTTAGCAGTTGATAGTGAGGCTACAGAAACACTATATTGTCCTTGTTCACCATATAGTAACAGTTTCTTAGCAAAGCAGTGATTAGAGTGCACACAGCACATGCACACTGATAAAATGAGCTGAAATGGCAATATATGTTAGCACAAAACAAAAGTTTCCTCGTTAATGCAGTTCACTTTTCTACATGGCAGAGGGTAATCCTAATACATGGGCTATTACTGCAATACAATAATTTTTACAGAAACACCAAAAACTGTTCTGTAATTCATTTAAGATCATTTGATTATATGTCAGCAGTAAAGAACCTAAAAATAACTAGCAATAATATCACGTCCCTATGCATTCTTAACTGTTGCTAAGGGTTATAAAAGTCTTCTATATTTGTATGTCTTCAGTGGAACAGAAATTATTTTGGAAAAGATGTGCATTTACATATTATACGAGTTTGTTGTGCAGGTTTTATTTGCAGACTGGGCACTGAATGAAATACCATTAAGCATGACAATCTTAAGTGACAAAAAGTCTCACTTTTTTTTTTTTTTTTTTTTTTATTTCCTAGTAAGTTTACCTGCAGCTAATGATTGGAAACAGAGTCTTTTAAACACAACGCCGCCACAGGTTATGCAGTTGAAGAAGCAGATGGAATGTCAAACAGCATATCAAATGCAGAAAAAAAAAAGAGTTTAAATTTCAGCACAGCATGTTGCATCTCCTATAGTCACAAAATAAACATATCCTCGTTTTTAATTTTAGAGACTGCTTTGTTATACATATTTAGCACCAGAATCACATTTGTAACTACATTTATTAACCACTGGATGCCTAAGGAAATAAAAACATGCAACCACCTCAAACATTTGTAAATTCATCCTGCAGTGAACTTTTCTTATACAAGTAAAATAGAAATTGACTCAGGCAGGAACTGGTATGCTAAGTGAGGCTACAAATGATGCTGTTTGACATCCTGTTTGAATCTTACTAGAATTATACATTTGTAATCACAAATGAATGCAAAGCAAGCATTAAAATACATTGCTTACTTATTTAAATAAAAATTTCACTAAAGAGAAGGCGATCACATAAATAACAGAACATGACACAATTAACTTAATAATATATGTATGCTAATAATATGAACCAATATTTATTATGCAATAAAAATATTAAGTTAAAAATAGCATATCTGAGTAACAAAATTAGTATACCTAATACACTTTAGCACTAGTTCTTATATAATAATGTAACATGAAGACTGTAAAGAAATAACAATGAAATTGTCCCCAAATGAATGATTAAGAAAAAAAATGAGCATGCAAAATCCTTGTTATCAGATAAAGAGTTATTCTGACGGTACACTGAATGTCACCAGTGATCTGTCATGCCATGAATCCAGTGACAAATGTGCAGGCAACTTGCTACTGGATGTGATGGCAGAAAAGGCCATGTAGCTAGAAAGGAGGTAAGTAACACTTAACCCCAAGAAGCCTAATGTTCCTGCCAGGTATCAGACAACCCTGTCATGTATGAAATGCCAAAAAATGTGACAGAAAATCTATAGAATCTCACACAATCCACATTACTGACAAGTTTACACCATGTAGCTTTATAGCACTATTGCACTGTATCACGACAGGCATGTAAGACAAGACTTTTATTACTTGCTTTCCAGGACCAGTTAACACATCCACTGAAATGCTATAATACAAACTTAAAACACATATAAACTGTTACTATACAGTACAGCTTGCCATTTTAAAATAACTATCAATCATTTATTTTTAACCTTTAAAGACTGACGCTGTTGCTATATCCCTATTTCCATATACTCATATCTATTGACTGGTGGAAGTCACATAGTTCAGCGGAGTGCACATTTATGTTCATAGGGTGCTGTTTCTCAGGACAGCCAGGTGAAACATCAATAGCTGTAATGTCACTGAGTTCAGCTGTCATCCTGTCTGTACCTCACATTATGTTTTGGGGATAAGGTGGGGGCAGGGATGGGTGCAGGCAAGAAAGATGATAAATATAATGTTTGAATGACTGACACAGTGAGCCAAAGGCTAAATTGAGTATCAAAACTCAATTTTCTGCTGCGTTGAGCTTTATTTTATTTATCGATTTCAGAGATAGCTACAAAAAAGCACAGCGCTGAAATCTGTCTGCCTTGAGATACTTTAGTTTAGAGTAAGGAAACAAGTATATGTAGCAATGTATACATCAATATAACATTCATTTCAATAGCTGTAATACAGCAAATTTGGAGAAGAAATACAACATTAAAACCAGCATATGCGCTTTGTGAGAAATCAAACATTGCAATCAAATATCCACAACACAGGCAAAATACATCTATGTGCCAGCACTAGATATATAATGTAGATGACACCTGACCATATTTAATTTCATTAGCCATTTTACTTAAATTAATCCATATATATTTCAATCTGTTGTTAACTAGAGATATAAAATATGAAGCATTATATATTTCTTTCTAAAGATGACTGACTGAAACCATTTGTGCTTTGGCATGTACAGGAATGCTACCTTCTTTTGCATATAGAATCCTGTTGTTATTTTCTATCCTTTGTTGACCAGGGTGGTCTCGCTAGGCTAGTAGCCTCTATTTAGGGGAGACCCAAGGTGGTATTTATACTACCAGGCAAAATTAAGCCAGAAAATCAGGGAGTTTCATCTACTCTTTTTGATAGGCCCCATGGGATCTTTTATATCCACCTGAGCTACCATCAACTCAATGAGACGTAACATTGTTTAACATCTCATCCAAAGAATGGCACAATCAGGATTATGGCATCTCTCTTACGTTACACATCAGTGCCAGAAATCAATTGACGCGGTGTGGGAATAAAACCCACCGCCTTCAGCACCAAAGGTGAGTATGCGACTGGTCATGCTACTGACTTTTCCCTGCATGTACATAATAAAATCACACACATTTATGTTTGTTGTGCTATTCCAAACTTCCACTACATTCATAGGTTTATAAGTAAGTAGCAGGCTAAGTAACATTGTGGGTCATTTTAAGCTTAGTCAATTTCCTCTTCAAAGGTAAGAGTCATAACCATTATACTAACCCACCAATCCTGAAATCAAAAATCTGTAATCAGAATCCATCCTGTCACTTTTCTTTAGTAAACCCTGTATGTCCCTTCCTATATTGAATTTGCCCTTGTCTACATGTTTTTTTTTTTGTTACTTAGTGAATTATTCTTTCTGTATTTTGATCATTCTTTTATCCTGTCTACCCACTAATCATGAATCTACTGGGATACCTTTACCATATAAAAACTATACATTTAGGGGAATTTAAGAAGGTGCAAAAATGAATAAATAAAATAAATAAATAAAGCAATGCAATTAATTGACTCAGTTTGTTTGTGCCTTTTGGCTTTTCCTGGTTAGGGGTCACCACAGTGGAACTCTGATCTGCTAATAGTTGGCAGTTGATTTTTACATACCGGCTTGCCAGGCCTGACGCACAACCTTCAACGAAGGTACGCCCATTCACACATGTCTCCATGCAGAAGACGCTCTAGCTGAGAATCGAACCGGACAGCATCTTACTGTGAGGTGACAATACTACCGTAGCACCACCAATTCTTTGTTACTATAGTAAATAGTTACAAAATGCTAATAGTTATTGAAAGAAGAGTTTAATAAACAGTCTGCATTAAGATAGTTGCAAAAATATGGCTGTCCTCCCTATGCTGATGCAGTTTGCCATAAACCTGGATTTTTTTTTAATTTTGATACCTAAACAATGAAGACAGGGCATGTCCGAACTTAATGAACACAAAATCCTCTTTTTATTTATTTATCATTTGTTGACTTGGTTAGTCCTACTAGAAGGGAGACCCAGGGTGTTTTTTTTACTACTAGAAGAAATTTGGCCAGGACATTGAGAAACTTCCCCTACTGTTTTCTGTATGAGCAGTGGGATCTTTTACATCCAAGCAGATGTTTTAACGTCTCCTCCAAAGGATGGCACACCCAAGACTGCTGCATCCCTCTTATGCCGCACTGCAATGTCAGCAGTCAATCTACCTCATGAGATCCACAGCCTTCTGCAAACAAGGTAATTGTGCTATGTATTGAGCTACTAACACTGCATGAATGTAACATAGAAATACAGTAATATATGCATTAATTTAGGTAGAGAGGCATTGCAGATTTAGTCTTTGATGATGTCATGTCAGGGATTTTCAGCTCTGAGAAAAATATTCAGTGGGCTCTCTTTAGCCAGAAAACAAAATGTAAAAACAATAAACTTTTTGTATTATAAACTATATAATTTGATACTGTATTTGCTAAGGAGGTTATACCCAACGCGAATGGTTTGTTACTTAAACTTGCTTTAGCACATGGCCAATACACTTTATGCAGTGCTGGTTTTATATGTCTGGTGTCCCTCTTGCCTTTATTGTTCCATACTGATGAATTACAGAAGCCATTTTCAGTACATTTTTTCTGCCAAAATCAAAAAACTCTGTCACTGCCACCATAAAGGAGTCCTCTATTTCAGTACAAGATTCCCACCATGACTGAGTTCTTAGATGTGTGGTTGGAATTTCTGCTTTCTTCGACAAATTCAACTATTTGTGAGTCTATTTGATAGAATGATGTCTGTGGAACTGCTACTGCAAAACTTCATTGTCGCAGCCAGAGGTATTATGGTAATAGCCAGACTGATGGCTATCCCAGAAACAGCTCCACTGCAGTTCACCAGAGATGAGGACTGAGTGGTGAATGGTACTCCCACCAGTAGAGATGAGACTGAGCTAGTTACACCAAGATCCCCTTAGCCTAGCTAAAAGGTGAACCACTAAAAGCCAACATAAACATAGAATGAAATGAGAATCAGGATCATAACAGGGTAAAAAAAGTTACTTGCCAGAGCTGATGATATCTCAAAAAGCACAAGCTCAGAAATGTCAGAGTTGGACTGTTACAACAAAACATTTAGATTAGAATTATGTCTCTTAACTCCAAAGAAATTTTCCTCAGGTAAATGGCAAATGTTGGAGATGTGATGGAGAAGAAATAGGTAACTAAAAACATATGTTTTGGAAGTGTAACGAGTTGGAAAACTTCAAAAATTCCATATACTGCATTCTATGAGGAATTGAATGTGATTAAGAAAATATTTTTTTGAGCTGTGCTACAAGATCGTATTTTCTTACGCATAGTAAGGCTTAGCCAAGTTTAATTCTCGTGGCTGCCAAAAAACAATTGCTAGAAAATTGAAAAAGAAGTCTAAACTAACTGAAGTATTGAATATAGCAACGGAGATAAAAGAACAGGAAGTGGGATCTTTAGAGAAGGATAGGAACAGATTACATAAAATGGAAAGGAAACTGTCGGAACAATACGTGCAGAATAATGATTTGGAGATGGAATGAGATTTAAGGGAAAGCAGGAACTGAGCAATTTATGTAATGTTGCATTAATGATTGCTATAAAAAAACTACACATGATATATAATGTCTGTAAGTAGGAACATGTTAATCTGGTTTGTTTTCCTTTCTATAAATGTATGTTTGCCTGTGTCTAAGTGATAATTTGCTAAATGTTTTAAAAAAGAATTACGTCACTTTAAGCATATAATTACTTTATGGCTAGATCTTGGGAGTCGATCTTTACCTACTGTGTTATGAAAGTAGGTGTGTCAATCTGTCACTAAGAACTCTGAGCGTTTTGATATACAAGTACAAAGCTTGTTATGCAAGAAACCTTGCATAGAACTGAGCAGTTAAGACCTGTGTCTGTGTGGTAAAACCTATCTGTTTTAACAGTTGGTAATAAATAATAAGAATTAGCTTCAGACATGCTCAGTTTTAAATACAGAGAATAGGGTCACATAAATAGTTTCTGAAATAGTGATATCAGCACTGTAATACCTGAGAAAAAGTTCTTCATCCTGTTGCTGTAGTACTCAATTTAACACATGGCATGATAATTGGGAAAGACTTTACTTAATACAAATATTTGTGGAAGCAGTGAAAAGGAGGTCTTTGGTAAGGCTTAAAAAGGCCCTTGTGGTCGTTAGCCCAGTAAATACCTATGAACCTATGAACAGACAACTCAATCAGAATGGAGAAGAGAAATAGCAACTGAATAAGCCTACAGATAAATCTCTACTTAACTCAGCAATTGGGAAAGAGAAGCAACCACCAGATACATTCCTCAGAATATATGAGTCTAACAATGGTCAGGGCAGTCTTTTATACCCATAAGTTACAAAAATGGCCAAAGATACAGACAGAAAAATATTCTACAAGAATAAAAGAGGAAGAAAATTACTCAGTCAGAATTCTGGACCTATCTATGTAAGAATAACACAGAAAACTCAGATAAAGGAAGACTATAGGCAACAGATTAGTGTTATTAAAGTAAAAGATGAATTCTTTGCACAGGGAGTGCAACCCAGAGAACAGAAACACATTGTGAAAGTAGTGTTCATTCACTGAGCCAGAGGCTGAGTCACATAACAAAGGGAGCAAAAAAGGGAAAGAGTATGGCATACTGAGAGACAGAAGTATAGCTGACTTTATTAGTACATGTGGCTGATCCCCATAGTGGCACCTCACCTCACCAGCTGTTTAACAAAAATAAAACATGTCCACTCCTTGTACTGGCACCTGGTAGAAAGATACATGCTCCTACCTTTCTGGACTATCTGTTCAAGAGAAAAAAAAATCAAAAAGATAAAATAAAAAGGTCTGCAATCTGGTAGCTAATTCTCTTGAAATGCAGGGGTCAACCAGCCATCTAGGTACTGATTCTGCTTCCTACTCCTCCTCAACTGAGGGGCAATTAAAAAAAAAAAGTCTGTGCCAAGTACCTGGGGCTACTGAAATGCAGGAGTCAATCGGGACCTATTTCTGTGCCTTGCTCCCTACCTTCCTTCTTCTGATTTTATCTGAAAAAATAAAATAAATAAATCTTTTTATTTTTTTTAAGTATAGCAGACTGTTTACAATTGCTGCAATTTATACCATGCACAGGTTGCTACAGCTGTAGGATTAAGTTAACAAAAAAAAAATAAATAAATAAATATGTATATATATATATATATATATATATATATATATATATATATATATATATATATATATATATATATATATATCTATAGTTACCCTTTACAATCCCGAAATACTGAAAGCTCGAATTTCAGTATCTCAGGGCCGTAATGGCGAAAATGAAAAATCTTGAAAGTGCATAAGTGCGAATTCGAATATCTCAAATCCGCGCTTATGCACTGCAGCAACGGGACAGGAAGTGTTTGGCCGGGATGTTTTACGGAAGTGAAGGTAAGTGAGTGTATGTGAGTGTCATTGTAAGTTGTGCATGTGGGTTAGGGTAGGGAGGTGAAAGTATGAGTGTGAGTGTTGGATGTGTTTGTGTATGTGTGATATGTGTGTGTGCCTGTGTGCGAGGCAGTGTGGAATGTCTGCATGTGAGTAATGCATTTTGTTACTGTTAGTGCGATCTCGGAGTTGGTATATATAAGTAGGGGGGTGTGGGGGGTGCAGGAGGGATTGCCCCCCTGCGTAGATGTAGTGTAGGATTGTGTAGTTTGTCTGTTGTGGGTTGAATGGTGTTAGTATTGTGTGGTGTATGGTTTGTGAATGTTCGGGATTTTTTTTCGTGTTTGTGGGTTTTGGTATTGTGGGCTGTTCGACTTTATAGTTTCAAGATACTGAAATTCGAGCTTTCAGTATTTCGAGATTATAAAGGGGAACCATACATTTTATATATATATATATATATATATATATATATATATATATATATATATTTTTTTTTTTTTTTTTTTTTTTAAACTACAGTTTAGACCACACAGGAGTGCTAGAGTGTCCAGGTTTTAATGAAAAAATAAATAAACATTTGTTTTCTTTTGAATTGTAGCAAGCAATTTCTGCAGGTTAAACTACACAGGAAGTGCTACAGTGCTCAGGTCCAACCACGACTGCAATACTTGCTTTTAAAAGCTAGTATACACTAAGGAGTGATCAAGAATGGCCAAATTCACCCACCCCTGACACTTTGTGCCCAGGGCAGTTGCCCTCTTCACCCTATCCTAGCTACACTGCTGCTAAGAGACAAAGAAACCCAAATAAAGGCCTAATGATATTTTCAAAATTCAGGAACACTAAACAGAAAGAGAGGGTTCTATGCATGAGGTTCATGAATGAACACAACAAGAAAACATGAATAAGTCAAAGCAGCTGACAATAAACATTGCGGTAACAATTGCCTTTTCTAGAAGAAGACTTTGTCACTGTGAACTCAGTGTACCCATGTTGGTAAGAGAAAAGGAAGTATCTTCTGCTTTACAACAAAGTGTACAAGAGGAAGCTCCAGAGATGGATGACATTCCAGTAAGCTGCATAAACTGAAAAAAAAGAAGAAATAGAAAAGGTGACACAGAAAAATGGAAAACATATAGCTAAAATTATAGGGCAAGATGCTGAGCAAGACGTCTCTCCTTTGGTCACATAAACTAATTTGCAAAATGACATGTACATAGTAGATAAGGACAGAGAGGAAGTATGTCAGCTGCTGGTAACCAAGACTTTTAGCAATCTAGGATGAGGTTAGCAAAGAGACATTTATTTGAAGACACAGAAATAAATTAAAATAAATTAAGGATCATAGCAGGTATTACTGGTCAGGAATAATTAAATACATTGAGAATACCTCTGCTAGATAATCTAAATGTTAAAAGACAGCCACACCAAAGATTCTTGGGCACTTACTAGGTTATTGATTTGTTGAGGGTCTTAACACTTAGCTTTACATTTCCATGGTAGTTTCTAGCACATCTGTGTTTCATGCGAATAACCCAGATAGGCATAACAAAGAAATATTGGGACATTACATGTTTCTCCTGTCTTTGAGAAACAGGGTGCATAAACTAGGGGTGTGTGCAGTTACCCACCCATTGATCCAAATTACATTTGAACAGAGTAAGAGAAGTAGTTTGCTTTATGTGAAGTGGAAATTAGCTCCATAGGAGTGGCATTCTGTGTGATACACACGTACACCCCAACATGTTCTATTTATTTTGCAAAACAGGGTGAAATCTTTTGAGCAGGTATATATGATACCATTGGAATTACAGATATGTTACAGATCTGGCAGAAGATGAACTTGTTGCAGGGCTTTGATATGGTCTGCATAGAATGTATGAGTTAGGCTCTTGATCTTTTTAATGAGAAATGTGACTAGCATTTGGACACATACATACTGAAAGGAGCATAGGTTCATAGCTAGGTACTAGGCTATCGGCCCTAGGGCCTATACAAGCCTAGCCAAAAAGGTACCCTGGCATTCGCCACCCAAGAAAATGATTTTCCTGTGCACCTGCCGAGCAGAGCTAAAGAGGAGATCCCTGGGGTGAATTTCCTATTTCCCATCCAATCATCAAGATTTTTCTTGAAGAGTGCTAAAGAGGAGCTTTGTTTGATGTAGATAGGTAGTTTGTTCCAGAGTATGGGAAGTCTGTAGGACAGGAATCTATCCCTCCAGCATGTTCTGTTTATGGTGGGGACAAGGTTTAGGTCCCTAGACCGTGTAGCTCAGAGGGATTGGGATTTCCTTAAGTGGAGCATGTCCAACAGCTCTGGGTATGACATAGCTTTGTATGTTAGGCAGAGATCGCTTCTGCGTAGGTGATATGCGATGGAGTAAAGCTAGAGTTTTTTGAGACGGCCTGCATAGGCCATCTCTTTGAGGTCAGTAATCCTCTTTGTCAGGTATTTCTGCGGCCTTTCCAGTTGTTGTAGATGTCTTGTGAGGTACATACCAAAAGGGGCACTGTACTCTATAATGGGTCTAATGAGTGACGAGTAGAGGGGAACAATGACCTCTTTTTTCCTGGATGAGAAACCTTTTATGATGAGGTGTGCCATGTAGAAGGATTTTCTGACTACTGTGGTGATGTGATTTAAGGAGAGACTACTGTCCACCTGTATCCCAAGGTCTCTTATCACACTTTCAGTGTTAAGTAGACTACCACCTATGTGGTAGCTCATGGATACAGAGTTATTACTAAAGGGGATGACAATGCACTTTTTGGCATTGAGTTTGAGGCCATGGCTTTGACACCAGGCATCTGTCTCAGTGAGGCCCTTTTGTAGGATGTTCACATTGTTAGGAGTTTCAATTATGGCTGTTAGTTTGTAGTCATCTGCAAACTTCATTAGCCAAAGACCTTCTGTGTTAGCCTGTACTTCAGAAAAGTAGATACCAAACAGGAGAGGACCCAGGACTGAACCCTGTGGTACTCCACTTGTCACCGGTCTGAAGTCAGATTTGGAGTCTGCTACTTTCACAGTGTGGGTTCTGTCAGTGAGCCAGCTGTCAACTCATCTTGTGACTTAGGGATTTATACCTAGTTTATTGAGTTTATCTATAATTCCAGAGTAGGGGATGGTATCAAAAGCCTTGGCGAGTTCTAGATGGCCTGTGTGAACCACCTCACCCTCATCTGTGGCTTTGGTGACTGCTTCAAAGAAGTCTATCAGGTTTAGGAGACATAATCTGCCTTTTACAAACCTGAACTGGGTGGGTTCCAGAGTTTAGAGATTACCAATGTCTTTGTTTATAAGTTCCATGATGATACGTTCCATGGCATTGCAGACCAGGCTCATTACGCTAATGGGGCAGTAGTTCCCGGGGTCCGTGGTGGCTCCCCCTTTTTTGCGGTGGGATAACCGTCGCTGTGTGCCATTCAATGGGCACAAAGCCTGAGGTGAGGCTATGACTGAACATGGTGCTTAGGTGAGGTTCCAGTTCATTCTGTAGTTCATGTAGAATGCAGCCTGGGATGTTGTCAGGTCCCATGGATGCTGTGTTCTTGGCTTTGGAGAATGAGGTTTCTACCTGTGCAACCATGATTACAGGAACTTTGCATTCTTCCGGTATAGAGATGGTCCTTTTAGGGGGTGAGAGGGGGATTAAGTTAGCACTGAACCTATCTTCCAGGATGTTGGCAATATCAGTTGGTTCTGTGTATTTAGTGCCATTGTGCTGTAACTCAGAGCAGATCTGAGTGTTGCCATTGAGATTCTTGACATAGCAATAGAATGCTTTGTGGTTGTCTTTAGAATCAGTGGCAATTTTATTTTTGTAACTAGCTTTGGAGGATTTTATGAGGGATTTCAGCTTCTTACTGAGGCTGACCAGGGAGTTCCTCCAGTCATGGGATTTTACTCCTTTTTGCAACAGTTTCTTTATTCTGTTGTATAGTTTGTTTATGGCAGGGGACCACCAGATTGACTTTCTTTTTTTGGAGGATAGCATCTTGGTTCTGTTAGGGATAGCATGATCCATGCACTTGTGTAAGTGCTTATAAAGTGCATTTGTGTAGGATTTAGCAGTTGTACCTGTATTGTCCATCTGCATGGGTGTTGTGAAGTTTGCCACTTCTGCCTTAAGAAGTGTGAAGTTGGATTTGGAGAAATTTTTTACGGTGGTTTCCCTAATGTGGGGTGGGGTCGGGATGTGGTTGTCTAGGCTGATTAGCTTGTGGTCGGATCTGACCAACGAGGAATTGACCTCTGGTGTGGCACACTGGTGGCTCATGTTTGTAATGACCAGGTCTAGGATATTGCTACCCTTGTTGGGGGTGTGGATAAGTTGATCCAAGGCACTGGAATTTATGAATTCCAGAAAACATTGAGCAAAAGAGTTGGTACATTAGTAATTTTCACAGTTAATGGTGGGGTAGTTGAAATTGCCCATTATTAGGGTGTTGGGTTGTACCCTAATATTTTCCAGTGTATCAAGAAATGAGGAGTGGGAATCCTGGGGCATGGTGAGGGATTTGTAGCAAGTTACAATTGGGATTGTGGTCTTGCCCAGAGTTAGTTGCACTTGAATAATCTTGGTTTTATTATGCTGAGCAACTAGCCTGGAGGTGTGGATATCCTTAACGAATATGGACACGCATCCACCTTTAGTGTTTCAGTCCAGGTTAGGTGGCCGAAAGGTGTGGTATGAATTATAGCCTAGTAATGCAGGGGTGCTCTCTGGCGCCTTGAACCAGGTCTCTGTCACTGCACAGATGTCGATGTTCTCCATTTTAAGGAGTGCCTCGAGTAAATGCATTTTGAGGTTTAGACTTCTAGCATTGAGTAGCATTACCCTAAGATTTTACTTGCTTGTACCTGTTACAGTGGTGAATTTGTCATTTGAACCTTGCCTAAAACAGGCACTATAGGGGTGACAAGAGCCTTAGCCATTATCTGGAATCCCAAGGGCGACAGGTGCAGGCCATCTCTGGCAAGGCATCGTGGTCTGTCGATCATGTCATCCCAGGCAGACAGATACTGGAGCCCCTTAGAATGACAACAGAAGCTTAGCCAATTGTTGAAGTCAATCATTTTGTCCTTGTACTGTCGTATCATTCAGGGTTATTGCAGGATACTACTCAGGGCTAGGGTCATACCTGCCTTTTCTACAAGATTGGAGAGCTCCTCCATGTCTCTTTTCATGTAGTCCAGGGAGGTATGTCTCAGGTCATTCACACCAACATGGACAATGACAGCTGACAGTAACTTTCTCTTTGTTTAGCCTGGTGAGTGGAACATCAGTGTGCATTACACTCAAAGATTAGCCTAATGAGTGCTGATGCCACTGGAACAATTACAACCTTGAACCTGCATGTTATACTTTCGGATATAAGTTGTGCAATGAAAAAGGACTTCCTTAAAACCATAGATACGCAGTGAACAAATGTCAGTTTATTGTCAACATAGTTTCCCAGGTGTCTAACTATGGGATCAATTTTCAGGGGTCGGTTGTAAATGTGATAGCTGGATGAGGAGTCATGCTTGCTGAAGTTTACAGTTATATAAATCTTGGCATTCAGTTTTAGTCCATGGTTTTGATAGCAGCTATCTGTTTGGGACAGGTCTTCTTGCAGGGTCTTGGTGTCCTCTGTAGAGTTTATATTGGCACCAAGCTTGCAGTCATCTTCAACCTTGGTCAGCTACAAACTGTTAACACAAGCACTGAGTTTTGAGAAATAAATGCCAGGAATACACTCCTCTTGACAGGTATTTTCGAGGAGAAGGAGCTGCCCACCCTAATGTCTTGTGTTCTGTTTGTGAGTCAGTTTGCTATCCAATGTGTTATACAGGATTGACATTTAGCTGAGGGTGTTTATCTGTAATACCCTGGTGAGTGATGGTATCAAATGCGTTTGTGAGGGCTAGATATGCACTATGTACTGATATGCCCTCATTCATTGTTTCAGTAACTTTTTTGAAGTCAACCAGGCTAAATATGCAGGATCTGTCCTTGATGAATCCAAACTGTCTGAGTTGAGAGTCTATAGGCTACCTGTAGCTTAAGTTATTAATTCTATAATGATCCTTTCCACCTTTCCATAGACTTAGAAATAAGACTTGTCAAGACTAAGGCCCTATAATTACCTGGTCCATGGAAGCCTCACCTTTGTGCAAAGGGAGTGACTGTTGCTGTCCTCCATTCATCTGGCATAAAGCCTGTTTTGAGACTGATATTGAATAATGTCTGTTGGGGATTAGACAAGTCTTGTTTCATACTGACCAGCAGGCAGCCTAGTACCTTATTTGGCCCCCTAAAAATAGTGTCTTTGGCTTTAGATAGTTCCTTGGGAACTTGTTCTTGGAACATTTGGTTGATGTAGGTGTGGGCACGTGATCTGAGAATATTGGATGGGATAGGGGATGAAGTTTGAGCCACATTTTTCTGCTAGTAGATTGGCTATGTCCTCTGAGTTTGGGTATGTGATACCATTTACTGTTAGCTTTGCACAGTGCTGGGTTTACTTACTGACATTTTTGACAAAATTGAGGAAGGCTTCGTGGCTGTCCTTAACCTGGATGATTATTTTTACCTGATGTCTGGCTATAGTTGATTTGATCAAGGTTTAGATTTCCTTATTTAGTTTAGCAAGAGCATTTCTGGCATACTGAGACTGTGCGTTTGATTTATTTTTGTGTGCAATTTTATTTACTTATTCAATTTGTAGCTGGGGTGGAGCACTGATCCAAATGGACCTATTTCAGTGTCAACCCGGTCAAGTGTAAATGACAGTAGACAAACACATTAACAATAAGTATTATGAACACAAGCAAAATGTTGTGTGGAGGTAGCAATGAATATGCAACAACAATAATAAGAATAAAATACATAGTGCAAAGGAGAAAACGAAGGGATGGATAGTAACGAAGTAAGAAGAAGTTAAGCATGACACAGTGAAGAGAAAGAGCACAAAGTATAAAAGACAGCAAAAAGTAAGGGCAAATACAAATTATATACAATATATACAATATATGCCATGTGGATGAGATGTCACATATTAGTGCAGGGAAATTATATGAGAAAAAAACAAATAAACTTGATTGGTAAAGACAAGAGTGGGAGATGAGGTGATGCATCCAGATAGAAAGCATTTACAAACTGACTCAGATGGAGATGATATCTGAGCTGAGCAAGAAATGATGGGTACAATGTGAGCATTCTACCACAGCAGCAGTTTATTTTGAATTTGGCATGGTATTTATTTCTGAGGGGGACAGCTGCATCTATGCAGCTATTTACATGTGCATAGAATTTAGCAGTGAAGGATTCCACATCATAAGCAGGGACGCCATCAGGATGGGAGGGGCTTTGGAATTTAACCAGATCTTCACTCAGTTTTAGTAGATTAGCCTTTGCATAGTCTCTGAATACTAATGCATTCAAAAATGCTTCAGGCTTCAGTCTTATGGTGAAGGTAATTTGGCCTTGGAGGAAGTAATAATAGGTGGTGGTGCAAACCTGCCCCATATTGCTAAGGACCAAGCCCAGGATTTTTTCACTCCATGTTGGGTTAGGGACTAATAGGTCCTGGGAGTTTGTATTGATGAACTATAGAAGTCTCTGGGCATACATATTTGAGGATGTGTAAGTCTCCCAGTTTATGAAGGGGTACTTGAAGTCTCTCATGATAATAGTGTTTTGTTTAATATGTAGAAGTGTAAGTAGGAGGTATGGGCTGATAGGGGTCATAGAGGGAGTCTTGTAGTTAGTTATCACATCATAAAGAATTACGTTAATAGTAAGTAGGATGTGGAGGCGTTACAGGTCATTATCTTGCATGGCAATTCTGAAGATGAAGTGCTTTGTAAGAATATTGAGACACCTTCACCTTTCATGCTTTCTTCTACTGCAGTGGGACTGAATAAATGACAGGCATTGAAACCTGTGCTGATGGAGTACTGTCATTGGTACTGAGCCAAGGTTTTAGTAACATTACATATATCAATGTTTTCCAGGGTAAGGAGCGTGTGTGTAGTGAGTAGAGGTTTATGTTAAGGCTCCAAATGTTGAGCAACAACACCACCTTAATTTTATTCAGATTCTGTTTAGTCGTATTGGAAGATTTAGAAGATTGAAATTGCCTAAAAACATCAGTTACAGGAGTGGACATGGATTAGGAAATATATGAAAGCCCTGGAGGGAGAGATGTTGGCCATCCATGGCAAAGCAGCTAGGACTGTTTTCTATCTGTTCCCGTGCTAATATATAATTATATATAACCACAAAGCCAGTGACCACACCAAATGAAGTAAAAATCGTTTATTCTCTCTGGCCTCTCGGCAGCAATGCCTTCAAGGATGAAAATATATTCCAAAATCCTAATAATTTTATAACAAACACAATTAAACATATAATTACACAATTAAGATAATTAATTAAATCAATATTTGAAACATTTAAAGTATAACCCGCCAACTGACCTCTGCATTCATTCCCTTAGGTATCATTGTATCAAATTTAAGTATATATAAAGCTTCTTTATATAGAAGCTTATTTTTAATATTATCATCTGTATAAACATTATCTATTTCTTCCAAAACTGATGTTTGCAGCCCTCCAGATTGACCATGATGTACTTTATGAAAATGTTCAGCCATTGAACTCTCTTCTTTTCCCTTATCAATATCTCAAAGGTGTTCCAAAACCCTGATTTTAAAGGCTCTTTTAGACTCACCAATATAATACCTATTACAAGGGAACTTCAGGGCATAAATAATGCCCTCTGTATCACATTAATAATGCCCTTTTACATTAAACCTGACATCATTAATTCTGTCAAAACTGGATATTATATGTCTACAAGCCTTACATTCGCCACACGTATTAGTCCCAGATTGATGAACTGTGATGTTTAAATTCACAGGGGGCATGACAAATTTCCCACTAACTAAAACATTTTTTCTATTCCTGCCAACTTTATATGATATGTTAAGTCTTTCAGGCATCCATTTCTTTGCATTCTTTACATATTTGAGAAAACCCCAGTAATACTTAACTAAATGTATCACTGCCTCACTAAAACAACTATATGTAGTGACAAAATATATATCCAATGTACTCTCCCTATTTGCAGAAGAT
The DNA here is from genome assembly GCF_019279795.1 of Protopterus annectens. Classification (NCBI taxonomy): domain Eukaryota; kingdom Metazoa; phylum Chordata; order Ceratodontiformes; family Protopteridae; genus Protopterus; species Protopterus annectens. Next base: position 701,897,095 of record NC_056731.1, read on the forward strand.
GACAACCTATATGTAGCCCTATTTCCTTCACTCCAATCTTTTATTAATTTTTACCACATATTATCAAGTAACTTTAAATCATATCCCCTAGATTCAAACATAGCACAAGTTCTATGATCTCTTCAGGAAGCTCATCCCCCTCGCTGCATAGTCCATATAATCGAACAGATTCACCATAAGGCAAAGCCTCTATGGTGTGAGGAGGATGGCAACTGGATGCTTTAAGATATTGTATAGTTTTCCCCAGATTTTCTGTGTACCTCTGTACATAGTCTATTTCCACCTGAAATATCTAACTCAACATCCAAAAATAAAACTTTTTTACCTATATGAATGCCTTCAAGCTTTAAATTAAATCTATTTGCTTGCAAACCATCCATAAACTCATTTATTTTATTTTCACCTCCCTTACATAAAAAACAAGGTCGTCAATAAATCTACAATATTTTATAAAATGCTGACAATAAAATTTTGATCTATAAATATAATCCAGTTCAGATAAACCCATGCTTAAATTTACTTATGAGGGAGCAAAAGCAGCCCCCATAGCCATTCTCTGTTTCTGGCGAAAAATCTCTCCATTAAACTTAAAAAAATGTTTTGTTAAACCAAAATAAATCATTTCAATAATATATTCAGTAGCTAGACAATCACCTAAAAAGAACCTAACAGATTCCAATCCAAAAGTGTGTTCAGTACTTGTATGCAAACTTTTCACATCCATTATAATCAAATACATTTTATCATTCCATTGTACATTTTCTATCTTATTTATAAAATCAAAAACATCTTTTATATATGCAGGTAATAAGATAACTTTAGGAATTAATAAATGATGCAATAAACATCCTAAATTATACAAAAAATAATTTCTACCTGAAATAATAGGATGACCAGGAGGTCAGTGCAAGCATTTGTGAACTTTAGGCAAACAGCAGAAATATGCAATATTATTATTTGTAACTCTGAATTTCTTTTTTAACATCATCAGAAGACAAATATCCTAATCTAACACTTTATTTGTCAGTTCATCATACTCTTGTATAGCTACCAAATAAGCAGAAAAGGGAACTTTTGCATACACATTAATATCATGTAAGTAGGAGGTATGGGCTGATAGGGGTCATAGAGGCAGTCTTGTAGTTAGTTATCATATGATAAGGAATTACGTTAATAGTAAGTAGGATGTGGAGGAGTTACAGGTCATTATCTTGAATGACAATTCTAAAGATGAAGTGCTATGTAAGAATATTGAGGCACCTTCACATTTCATGCTTTCTTCTACTGCAGTGGGACTAAATAAATGATAGGCATTGAAACCTGTGTTGATGGAGTACTGTCATTGGTACTGAGCCAAGGTTTTAGTAACAGTACATATATCAATGTTTTCCATGGTAAGGAGTGTGTGTGTAGTGAGTAGAGGTTCATGTTAAGGCTCCAAATGTATGTTATCCAGATTCTGTTTAGTCATGTTAGAAGATTTAGAAGACTGAAATTGCCTAAAAACATCAGTTACGGGAGTGGACAAAGATTAGGAAATGTATGAAAGCCCTGGAGGGAGAGATGTTGGCCATCCATGGCAAAGCAACTAGGACTGTTTACTATCTATTCCCTTGCTAATATATAACTATACCAACTATGAATGACAACAGAAGCTAAGCCAATTGTTAAAATCAATAATCTTTTATTTTTATTGTGGCATCATTACTGGTGATGGTAGAATGCTGCTCAAAGCTAGGTTCATACTAGCCTCAGACACATATTTCAAGAGTTCCAGCATTGCTCTCTTCATATAGTCCAGAGAGATACATCTCAAGTCATTTACACCCATGTGTATTAGGAACTTAGGCTTTAAAAATCCTCCGATTCCAAAGCCTTTCATGATGTGTCATTTGAATGCACTACCATGGACATTAATGGAGCTTTGGTGAAATTCAGTAATAGTTTTCCTTATATTTTATTTATTTTACACTATACAATTAAGCACCCCAAATTTACCTTATGCTGTGAGGCTAAAATTATAGTTAAGTTGTACGAAATATAAGTAATGCTATAAGTGTTACTATTTTCCAGAATATACTGTGGATACCTACGAAAATACTGAATAACCAGGAGGAAGCAGAACTAAGGTGGGTTGAAGAAGACAACTACCTCTGGTGAATGTTAAAGGGCATGACTATGTCTTCAGTGCATTACAAGCATTCATTAATGCCTCTATTGCATTTGTGGTCTGAACTGTGCAGCGCTTTAGCATCCTGTATGTGGCATAAATTGGAGCACTGGTTTGCTACAAATGTATCTGTAGTGCTTTAGAGCTATGTGTGTGGTATAAACTGTATCATACACCTTGCTAGAAATGTATGGCACCAGAATACACTTCTGTGACCAGGGGATTTCATTTATTTCCAGTATAATATGTCAAATATGACAGTGCTTTAAGGTCAAGTAAGCATAATATTTGGTACTGATAGTGACTACTTTATCAAACTATTTATATGGAAATAGACGTAAGAGCCATAGGTGATCTTTAGCAATGGGGTCAGTCTGAGTATGATTAAACAATTTCTTTAAATTATCAAGTAACTGAAGATGTTTTGTTTTGGAGAAGTGCCTAAAAAAACACAGGTATTTGCAGGGAAAGTATTGTTAATTTTACAGGAAAATACCATCAATGTATAGTCTGATTTAAAGAGGATGATAAATTTGCACAGGCGAAGAAGTTGCCATAATTGTGATGACAATATTTGTGAGGAGTAGATCAAGTGTACTTGTGCACCTAGTTGGATGGTTAATTATTTGTACAATGAAGTTAGCATTTATATTGCCAAGGGAGTGATGGGCATGCTGACCATTAGCAACAGTGGTCAGTAGTAACTGAAAGTAATAGATTCAACTTTCATAGCAGTGGAACAATCTGTTCCATGCAACAACAGCAGTGATCACAAATGAGATCAAATACAATCAGTTGCTGTGTTAACAGGCTGCTCTGATCTCTTCCTGACTAGCAGCTATGATGGAAATTTTCCAAACCATGGAGACATTCCTGCGAAAGAAAAAAAATTAACAGAAATCAAATCTATTGCTTATGACAGTACTCAGCAGTACCCCAAAGAACAGTTGTTTTTGGAAGGATGTAAATATTAAAGTGGAAATAAGGCAGAGGTGTGGGATTGCAGATTCAAGAAAAAAAAATACATAGAAAAAGACACTTGCAGCAAAGATGGAGGATGTAAAAAACAGTGGTGTGCTTCTTACTTCTGAAAATTCAGCTTTATGCACAATATGTTGCTCTTATATTTTTTTAAGTAAATCACCACTCATTAACATAGTAAATCCTGTATTAAACTATATATATTTCTTAATTTTTATAATTTGTGTTATATTACTTATCCTCATATGTAATTTCTCATTATTCATTGTCCTTTATGAAGTTATTCTTCTCTGTCTGTCTTTACATGGAGCTTTTTAGCCCAGGCCTCCACTGAAAATGGGTAGTCTCTACCCATTCGGATTTTCCTGGTTACCAAATGTCAAATAAATATATAAAATAAAGTATACAACATGCAATATGAACTTCTGGCTGGGTGGCTGACAATAACGTGGAAACATCAGCACTGAGGTTTCTATACTTTAAAATTTAAAATTATTTTATTTGTCTCAGATAAAGTCCTGCCCAGCCACAGTACAGCATGGTTATAAAGTTCACACTGCAGTAGTGCAAAATGGTTGAAGAGGATCTTTAAATGAGGCAGCATCGAGCTAAAGGAAAAATTAAGGTCAGAGAGGAATATAAACTTCAATTAGACAATGAAACAAAAACTAACTTTAAATCTTTCTTTAACTGTATCAAGAAATTAAGAAATAATATACAGCAAAGTTTGGAGCTAGTGCACAATAATGGTTACTTTGGCTAAAGGAAATAGCTAATATCTTGCAGATTTTACTCCACCCACCTTTATAGCTATTCCAGAGATTTCACAATCCCAGCCCTTCCCTATAATTTCTATAAAATAAGCCCTATCTGTCCTCTTAAGGGCCTTGAAAACTATCTGGTTGTCTGATTATCAACACCAGATATGGCCTATTTGAACTTGTACTTAACCACTTTTATTTAAGCCTCTATACTGTTTAAATTCCCAAAGACTAAAAAACTAAATTAGTAGAACACTCTTGAATCTTATGGAAGGACAACAGAGCAAGGAAACCAGTTCCTTGTCCACTTGGTTTGTTGATGGTAGTGTTATAATAACATTGATCCCTTTTTAGTTCTGTTAAGGACTCTTGTTACATGTCCTGAGTTGTAGGATCTGTCTTTGTGGGATTCCTTAGAAGGACTTTTAATTAGGGATTGATGTTTTAGTCCTTATACGGGTTGTTGGAAGTTGCAGAGGGGCCCTACCAGGGGCTAGTGAAGCCCTTAGAAGGGCTGTTGTAGGTGTTCTTGGATCTGCGGATCCCAGGGGGAAATTATTAGTCCTTGTAAGGGCTGTTGGAACCCTCAAAAGGGCTTTTGGAGTTAATTCCACTGTGTACGTCCCTTTGATCAGCCCTTAGAAGGGCTTTTGATCATCACATTGTCTTCGGTCTTGTTTGGAGAACTGGAGGGCTCTGTGTGTGTGTGTGAGTCCTCAGAAGTAGCTCTAAAAAGGGCTTTTGTTTGCCTCAAATTCCACAGCCCTGCAGCCCTGTGGAACAGACAGCCCAGGTGAGGGCTGACAGTGCAGATACACATATGGACTGGGGGGGGGGTCCCAAGGTTAGGATCCTTAATATTGAGTATCTCTTATAAGGGCTATTGGAACCTTATTAAGAACACAGCCCTGATTCGGCCCTGTGTTTAACAGTCCATAATCAGCCCTGATAAGGGATTTTTTTTTGCCAGTATTACACAGTTTAAAGTGTCTACGGCCTGAACCACAGCCTTGTTGTGGCCCTGTGGTCAGCAGTCTCAGTGTCATCCCTGATAAGGCTTGTGTGACAGAAAACATAAAGGTAGGAACTACGATACAGCCCTAATCCAAAAATTACTATGTGCTACAGTTAAAAAAGCATGAGTCATAGTTAAGAGTTCAATCTGTCCTTGATCATCAAACATAGAAAGTGAAAGCTCTCTGAGCACTGGTCAGTGTGAGTAACGCAGTGTTCTTACAGTTACTTATATACTGTTTTTGATGGACTGGGTTTCGAGAATACAGCAAATCATCCATTGGAGGAGTGGTATGGTGCGTTGCCTTTAATGGACCAATGCCATCCCTTTAGGATGACTGTGTAGTCTGTTAGTGTGCATCCATGATGTAATGTATGGATCTTATTTAGCACAATTAATCATAACATTCAGTACAATTAGAATCTGGCATCACCATTAACATGCCTTAGTTAAAAACTTTACCAGTTAGCAGTATTTGCTTTAGAACTGTTCAAGACATGCGATGAATGCAGAAACCCTTTTGTAATAACCACCGCTTCTTTTTTGTATGATTTAAAAATTATAAATTTCCTTGTAAGTTAATATGTGTATGTGTTTGGTGGACAAACTTTTTTTGATAAGAACTGAGCATTACTAACACTTTCAAAATCTTTTTCTGGGAGGCTTCACATGTGTGAGATTATTTAGCCCTAATCATTTATCTCTATAAAGTTGATCTTGTGAAAAAGTGATAAAAAATGTCTTACAAATAAAATAAAACAAGATAAAATAAATTAAATAAAACAGGGAGGCTAACTAGAAACAAGACTCTGGTGGCTGTGCATGATGAATTAATGGTCGAGCGGCATTGTAGTAAATAATTAAATTCATCTGTGGCAAAGTCTGTACTACTGAAGTAAAAAGGGCATAAGATGACCAAAATCTGGAAAGAAAAACATGTGAAAGCGGTGAGGATTTAGGTGGCCAGCAGTAGGGTGTAGAGTAAAAACCATCTTGATTCAGACAAAATGCAACTGTGGAAACTTTACTAGAAGAGAAGAGGGATAGGGAGGGAGGGGGGGGTTCATGTGGGAATGGGGTGGTTAGAATACTGTGGTCTCCCTTTTAGGAGAGCAGGCAGTTTGACTAATTTTGTTCAGAAATGCTAATTCCCAGTAGTGAATTACCTGGTCTAGTCCCAGCAGTGAAACAGTGTTGAAAGAATGCTAGAGAATTAATTAAATTGATGTGAAGAAAAAAGCGGAAGTCTCAGTGGGAGGTGGTGTAGTAATGCGACAGCCCTGCAGCTATCTTATTTGCTGTGTGGGACGCTGTGGTGCTCTGGACACTTTTTGGGGTGAAAAAGGAGCATGTAGCCTTAAAGAAATAACAGGAGCAATATATATCACATATATAAAGATAGAATCTATGAAAGGAAGGAAAAAGATTGCTTGAGGGTACTGTGAGAAGGGTGGTTAATGCCACAGAGTTACAAATGGGCTGGGGGTGGTGAGGCCGAGAGGAAGGGGGGCCGTGAAACAACACCCTCTAGGTCAGAGCCATACATGGGTGCAGTGCACTTGGGGGCTAAAAAAGTGAATTTGAAGGAATGGGGATGTGGAAATTAAGTAAAAAGAAGGGGGGAGTAAGAGAAGATGAGCCACGGGTACATTTGGCTTGTGTGTGGAAAACAGTGTGTGAAGCAGTTGGGCATGTGGGGTAGAACTGGGACTAAAAGAATGAACTACTCCGCAGTGACTTAATATCCCGTGTGGTAGAAGTTTGTGGTGCCTGTGTGTGATGAGCCCATGTTGTGTGTGGGCTCCATGTAACTAGTGGAAAGTGGTGTTAATCCAATTAAGCTGAATAAAACAAAAGCCAAAAGACAGATGCTCATAAATAGGAATCATAATTGTAACCTATGTGGAGTGAGTGAGATCGGGTCACACTCAGTTTGCTGTAAACAGTATATATAAACATGAACATAGTATCCTGTTTGTAAAAAAACTACCATTGTAATGCTGTTACCAAAGATAGCCCAGCAACAGACCCTGGTAATTATAGAAACAATAGTTTCAGTAGCCTTATATGTAAAGATATGGCATATATCACCCAAGACATCATTAATTTTGGCATTGAACATGTCTTAAAAGTAGATCCTCAAAAATTCTAATGTCTCAAAAAAAGGTCTTTCCTCATTAACCTCGTTGATTTCTCTGGAAATGTCACTGAATCGATGGATAGTGAATGTACAGTACATACATCCTATATGGATATGGCC